>NC_141914.1:34182979-34334494 GCF_057802395.1 Ceratotherium simum simum | reverse complement strand
TATGCACACACAACACCTCATACCAGGAGATCCCAGGAGAATTTCAAAATCACATACATATTTAAGAAAACAGTAAATTTAAAGTAAGGAAAGAAATTGATTTGAGTGGTCTGATAGTTTGGTGGAGAAAAGAATACAGCTAGTAAGATGTAGTTAAGAATAGGATTAAAACACAGCTCTATTATATTAAAAGCAAGCTTTTTAAAAAATATATGTTTTTTCATTTGTAACTCAAGCCTCCAAAAATAAAGATGTGCCACTCACTAGGGCTTTGCAGTGGGCGCATGTTTGACTCGTACACAGAAAATAGAAGTCTAAATGAAAGTTTGTGGCCTTGAAGTGCTGAAAGCCAATTAATCAATTAGGAAGATCAATAGTTGGAAAACTTCAAAATAAACATATTGAGGAGCATGGGTAACATCAAGCTGTGAATTGGAATGTATTTTTCAGCTTCACTAGTCCAATTCTACGTCCTATGTTGGAATCACTATTGTATTAGTCGGCAAAGGGGAAAGTGGTGTCTGCCCCAACAGGTTCAGAAATGGGGAACTCACTACCTCCTCAGGCAGCCTCTTCCATTTTTTAATGAGCTATAGCTCTTAGAAACTCCTATTTTGCCAAATCTGCCCCATCAGTGCTTCTTTTGCCTTTGTAGCCACATAGAAGCCTAATTCTTTAGATCTAGAAACACATTTCCTATTTGTGAACGTGAGCTTTCTCAGGCTTTGTGTCTCCAGGCTGACTGACCCTCTTCACAGAGGACATTCACTTATATCAAAGACTTCTGTCACTGTGCCATTCCTCATACTCCTGGTTGCTTGATTTAGGCTTGCTGTCTTTTGTTTCCATGACATTCTGTCTTTGTGGAGTTACAAGCCTCAGGAGCAGTGGAGGGCCTGGGTAACCTATTGCCTGGATCATTAGATGGAGTGTTCCCAAGGTGAGCATTTGGGTTGTGCTCACCACTCCCGTGGATGGGGAAAGAGCAGCAGGGGTCCAGGGGACGAGAGGAGTCTGGACTATCTTAGCCCTGGGTCTTCTAGCCCTGTGTGGGTTGCTGGAAGCTGGTGCTGGGAAGCAGATTGATTTACAGACTGGGCAGATTACTCATCCAGATCCACAATGTCCCGCCTCAGTAAGGTAGTAAGTGATGCTATGAGCAACGCTTGTTTCTCTCCATCTCATGACAGTACAGTGCTCATTAAATAATGTTGGATGTGGCATCACGGAAGGAAAAAAGTGTCAAGCACCTTTGCTCAGTGTTCTTAGGAAGTATGTACATAGTATAAAATAATAAAATTCTGCAAGTCAAACCTTTCAGGATGTATTTGAGGTCAGATCTGTTCTAGGCTAGAAGTCAGCAAACTTTTTCTCTCGTGGAACAGATAGTAAATATATTAGGCTTTCTGGACCATACAATATCTATCATAACTACTCAACTCTGCTGTTATAGTGAAAGCAACCATTGACAATATATAAATGAATAGACATGGCTGTGTTCCAATAAGGTTTTTTTTTTTTTCTAATAACAAGCGATGGGCCAGATTTGGCCACAGGCCCTAGTTTGCCAATCCTTGCCCCAGAGTGTGGACAGTTAGCATAGTGGAGGACAGTCCTTGGTGGCTTATAGCAAGGTCCTGTTCTGTCCTGTTGAACATTCCTATGAATGATTCAGTTGAAGTCTGAGGACACACCTGGTAAATCTGCAGATTTCAGGAAATTGAGAATGTTATCTAATATATTTTGCAACACAATTAAGATGCAGAAAGAGGCAGGTATGGCCTCATGGCTAACAGCATTGTTTTTGGAGTTAGATGGACTTACATTCAAATTGTAGCCCTGCCACTTTATGTTTGGAGGAATTCTTACTAACTTGTATGAGTTATTCACCTTCTCTTGAGTTTTATTTTCCTACTCTGTAAAATGGGCATAATTTCACTTGTCTCAAGGGTTGTTGTAAAGATTAGATTAGATGATGTTTATAAAGTATTTACTATATCTGATACATAGGAAGCCCTCAATGAAAGGTAGTGTGGAAAACCTCAGTGAATCAAGAACAAAAACAAAAGACACTCTCCAGTTTGGAGGAGAAATGACATAAGCTGATTCATCACACAGAGGCAGAATCCGCTGACTGCTACTCCATGTTGTGTCTAGAGACTCATTATCAACCTGTAGATTGTGACTTTGGATGAAACAGTACAGAGGTGATTCCCTCTCTAGCGAGGTGTTTAAGGAAAGTTACTGAGGGGGAAAGTATGAATGAAAGGGTAAACTGGATCCAGTCCTTCAGGTAGGCAGGGGACTTCGAGGAAGAGATCTCTAAACAAGGAGTTAGGATATTCTGGTAGATCACAGGTCTTTTTCCCGAAGATTTCTGAGCTGGATCTGTAACCCTTTCCTGTTATCTCTATGATTGTGTGGGATTCCGATTGCAGAGGATGGGAGGGAGCCATGATGCCATTACACCTTCTCTTTTGCTACTTAGGGATTTTGCTGTTAATATAAATCCCATATCAGCACGAGCTGTTTGTAGGACTATCACCATGCTAGGCTAGAAGATATTTGAGATGATGATGAACTGGATCTTACTTAGCTTTGGATCCCTCTAGCCTAGCAGACTTTAGGAGAAAATGGTTTTTAAAAGTATGATTGTCATACTTGAAATAATAAATTAACTAGGAAAAAATATATCAAAGCCTATGGGATACACTAAATACTAAAAGAAAATGTAGTCTAGTCAGCAAAGCTTTTTATATGTTCATTACAAAGGAGAAACAATTTAAAAATTACCTACTTAAAAGAGAGAACGTAAAAATAAAATGAAAAAGCTGAGGAAGTAGAAATTAATAAAAATAAAGGCAGAAGTTAGCACAATAAACAAGCCAATCATCTAAAACCTGATTCATTTTAAGGCAAAACAAAGAAGATAATGGTATCACTAATATGGAGGTAGAATATTAGGTGCTAATATCACAAATATTAGGCAGAAATAGATAAAATTAGAAATGAGGAAAGAGATATAACCACTGTTAAGAAGAGGTGAAGATAATCATAAGAGAACATCACATACAATTCCATGGGAAAATATTTGGTATCTGGGAGGAAATAGATGACTTCCTGGTAAAATATAAAATACAAAAACTAATCCAGGAAGAATAAAACTTGTTAAGACCTACAGTCATGGAAAATATTAGAAAAATGAGTAAAGGTCTACCAAAAGTGCATCAAAATCCATACCATTTCCTTCTTATTTGTAAGCAACTAAGATACTTCTACTGTCTTTTAAACTATTAGGAAAGAAACAAGTCTGAGTGTCACAAGTGAGAGGAGACTCAAACACAGTCCACTTAATACATGTGTTAATAGTAAGAACTGAAGAACTTGTAGCTCCTTTTATGTCCTTCTTACCTACTTCCTCCATTTCTCCACTCCCCTAAGCTGCAGTATAGAGAGAAGCAGATAAATCCTTTCCACATGCACCTCCATGGGGCTAAAGGAAAGCTGTGCAAATGGAAACTTGAGGAAGCCTTGGATCTTCCATTAAAGGGAAGCTGATTGTCATAATGGAAAGAACACAGGACTTGCAAACAGACAGCCTGAAAAAGTACCAACCTTACCATTGCTGTTTCCACTGCCTTAGGTGAGTCCACCCCTCTGAGTCTTAGATTCTTTCTGTAATACGTGGATGATACATTCTGCATCATAGGGTTGTAATAGGGATTAATGGATATAATACACGTAGGAGATGGTGTTGACTGCCTACAACAGCCACTTACCCGCTTCTTCCATTCTAGCCAGAACCACTTTTATTTATGTATCAGCTTTCCTCGGAGAAGTCATGTGATTCAGGGAAGGTGCTCTCCAGCTGCAAGAGATGAGTGACTGCTAAGCTCCCTCCCTCAGTTAAATCTTTAGGCCTGAGGGTGTGACCCAATTCAGGCCCAATAGCTAACATGTAATAGGACTTACTATGAACCAGATGCTGTTGTATGGTCTTTACATACATTAACTCAGTTAACATCTTGTGAGGTAAATACCAATATTAACCTCATTTTACAAATGAGGAAACTGATGAACAGAAAGGTTAAGTAACTGGTCCAAGGAAACACAGCTAATAAGTGGTAGGTCTGGGTTCAAACCCAGGAGTCTGGCCCCAAACTCTGTCCTCCTAAACTCTAAACAATACCACTTCTCACTTAAGTGAAAGTCTGCTAGGGAACTTCAGGGAAAAGTTGTCTTCATTGATTTAAAAAAAAAATAGGAAGAAAGAGCTCTACATTGTTAGGTCTACATGTGAAACTTGGTACAGCATTAGCCCTCTTGCTATCATGAGAGGAACTAAGGTCAAATGTGGAGGACAGCAAAGTAGAAAGATGGAGAGAACCTGGTTTGTAGTAATGATGCTTAGCTCCTGAGCCAAATAACCATGGAGCTGTATTATTGTGGATTTGTGTGTGCTTGTTGTGTGTGTGTGTATGTGTGTGTGTGGTATTGGAACATTTTTTAAATGTATGTGCAACACATACAATTTTATAAATATAAAATCAAAATGTAATTGGTATTTTTTCATCTTCCTTAATTTCTAAATACAAACAATGTTCATTGTAAGCCTGGGTTTCACGAGGATTGAGTGTTAGTTGAGCAGATAAATTTTGTCTTCAACGACTTTAGCTTTCTGGTTTGACTCTTTTTTCCAGCTCAGGTACCTACAAGCTCCATATTTTCTCCTCTTACCCCCGGGGTCCAAACCAGCACCCAGGAAAAACCATGAAAGTCACCCACAAGAAGATTATAAATGGTTGCACACAGGCTGAAAGAGTTCTCTAACCCAGGGCAATGTCAGTGGGCATCATAGCCCTTCCAAAATAAATGAAGCCCAAACAGTGGAATTTTAGGCATCAGCCAGTGGATGAAGGGTGTTATTTAGGGCAGTGGGTGATCTGGGTGCTCCTGAAGTCATATCTTGGAGGCGTTTGTCTATGAAAGCAGCGTGCCAGCCCAACTCTGGTTGCTTCTGCACACTCTTCTAACACCTTTACCTGCCTGGACATGCAGTTCAAAAGGCAGAGAGAGTTGGGAAGAGGGCATTTGAACACGTGGTTTTGTGCCTCATTTTGCTTTTGTCTCATTTCTCCTTCAATCTCTCTCCTCTCTCTTGTTTTTTCTCTCTAATTCTCTCTTGTTAGTTCTCTGCCTCTCCCTCTCCCTCTCAACCATCATCTCTCTCTTCCTCTCTCTCTCCCTGCCTCAGTCTCTGTCTTCCTCTGTCTCTTTCCCCTCTTCCTCTCTGCCTTTCTTTATTAGCTGCTTTAATGAAATAATATTTTCTGGATTTTCTATAAAATGGCCTTGGGGCACTTCAAGGAATACCTTTCCCATCTCCTTGTTTTGACTACTTGGAATAGGCATACACAGCTGGCCCCTTTTCTTTTCGAGTAAAACCACAATCCACTCAGCAAATCACTGCTTTTCATTTTGCTGGCTGGAGGGAGAAAGGATCAGATAGGCGAGGTGAGGATGTGGAGGGGGATGGGGAGATAATGACAGATTTGATGATAATTAATATTTTCTGTGTCTGAATAGTGAAAGTCTCATCCAAGTCCCCCAGCCAAGCTCAAGTTAAACTCTTGGTGTGTGGGTTTAAGTACTCTGCAACGCGGCGTGCTGGGGCTGGTTTAGAGGGAGTGATGCTGCATATGTGGAATTTTGTGGTTCTCTTTTATTATTATTACTGAGTAAACCATGCATATCTAAAAAGGAAACTTTAAGTCAACCCACTCTCAAGGTGAATTAATGTATTGGGTCCGAGCTACCTCGCCCATAATTTAAATTACCAGGAGGTTTATGTATTAATTATTAAAGGCTTTAGAGTTCCTCGACCACTCATTTTTATTTTTATATTAAACCTCAGTTATTTGTGCCTCATGTTTGTGTGTATTTTTCAAAGTAATGGGGCATCTTTGATCTGATGGACTGGCAATAATTTTAAGATCCATTAAATTGAGATTCAGCTTCTTTCAGAGCTCAGGCCTATAAGTGCCTCCTCTGTAACTCCTAGGTTTTATTCTGCCAAAAGCCTACTAATCAGTTCTTTTAGATCAATAATAGAAATTAATAAACAAAATAAGATCTTCTTGTAATATAATTTGTTGAAAATTTTGATGCTATGAAATTAGAGTGCTTTATTTTTTAATGAATATGTTTTAATAGAAACTGAACACAGTTAGAGTGTACTTACTATAAAATTGATATTTTCAACAATATCCTTAAAAATAGTATTGGATGGTGTCATGGAAGGCAAGAGAAAAGGTCACGATGGGGAATGGTCGGCAGTGACCAGTCAGTCACTCATTCCATAAACGTTTGTTGAAACTGATTGTGTCAAGGGATTGTGACACCCATTGTTTCATTTAATCCTCATGATAACCCTGGGAGCTAAAAATTATTTTCCTCTTCTTAAAAACAGGAAGAGAAAGGCAGAGGGAGATTAAGTTGTCTAGATCACAGAGCTAGTAATGGGCAGAGCCAGGATCCAAACCTGAATTTTGTGTTAAATAAATCAAAGATCTGGATAGAAGAATTAACACTTTACATTTACTTTGCTGTTTTCATGTTTTGCAATAGACAGGTGACTGGAGACTTCCCCCCTTCTCCTATGGCCAAAATTGTATTAAAAAGCAGGGGCAGATCCAGGGCATTGAATGAAAAATGGATGCACAGATATAATGACAGGCTTCCAATGTAGTCCCATCCATATTTGTTAGCTATTGATCAGTGTTTCTCCACTAACTTCAGGAAGAGAACTTTCTGCCTTTCTGTACCCCATTACTCCCAATTTTTTCTTTCTCTTTCAAAGTCTTCACTTTTTCTTAAGAATAAACCTCATTTTTTTTCTGCAATACTGTGTGCCACATTGTTGGGAGAAGAAGGGTGTGACAAGCAGTTTGGAAAGTGTTGGTGGACTTTGACTTGTGAATCTTTTTCACCAGGACCTGCCAGACCTGTGGAAGGTGGGCCCTTTGTGCTACAGCATTCCACTTAGTGAGAGCACAGCAGCCTTTCTGTGTCTGAGAGGGAAGGGCCCTTACAGGACATCTGGCCCAATGTGTTTCACAGAGTCACGCACATAAAAAAGGTGTTCAGCGCTCCAAGTAAGTGAAGAAATGTCAGACTGCATGAAATCAGATAGATTTCTTACTGATGCACTTCCAGAAGGCTATCAGATTGATGTGCACTGAGAATGTCTAAAAGACAGAAGTTTTTCCTAAAGTTCTTTGATCATAGATCTCTTTCTTCATAGAGGATTTCTGCATATAAATATCACAGGCATTGCACATAATTTAACTTATTTCTTTCTCTCAACAAGCCTTTAAGGTCAATATTAACTCTGTTTTACCTGAGAATCAAAGAGGATGCTTCATTTGTCCAAAGACCTGAAGTTTAAATGGTCCAAGTGGGGTTCGAACTCAGATCTGTCTGACTCCAAAGCCCAGGAGCTTCCCCTTATGCAATCCTGCCTTGTACTTTCTCCATAGGGACTTCTCTGACTTTCCACACCTGCTGATTTCTCTTTTCTAAGTTCTCTAGTCCACTTATACCAGTTCGTAGTAGGCATTTTCAAGGGCTGTTGTCCAGAACATCTCAGTCTTGCTTGAGTGGGGGCCTTGCTCTCAAAGATGGGGCCCAGAAGACATGGTCTGACCCATCACTTGACTTATCTGCTACAACTTGCCCCCTAGCCTATTCTGCTGAAGATATGCTTGCTTCCTTGGTGTTTCTTTTTTTTATTATTATTATTTTTTATTTTTTATTTTTTTGAGGAAGATCAGCCCTGAGCTAACATCTGTGCTGATCCTCCTCTTTTTGCTGAGGAAGACCGGCTCTGAGCTAACATCTATTGCCAATCCTCCTCCTTTTTTTTTTTTCCCCCAAAGCCCCAGTAGATAGTTGTACGTCATAGTTGCACATCCCTCTAGTTGCTATATGTGGGACGTGGCCTCAGCATGGCCGGAGAAGCGGTGCATCGGTTCGCGCCGGGGATCCAAACCCGGGCCACCAGTAGCGGAGCGCGTGCACTTAACCGCCAAGCCACAGGGCCGGCCCACTGGTGTTTCTTAAAAACACTAAACAAATACTCTGATTTCAGAGTCTTTGCATTTGCTGTTCTCTCTGCCTAGAATGTCATTCCCCTTATATCACATGACTCGCACCTTCATTTTCTTCAGATCTGTGCTCAAATGTCACCTTCCCAGAACCCTGAGAACCCTATAGAAAACAGTAATTTTCCCTGTCACGTTGATCTTTTGCTTTACCCTACTTTATTTTTCTTTATACCACATGTTACATATTTGTTTGCTTCTTTCCTGTCTATATGAGCCAAAAGGTGAGCTCCACAAGAGCTGGGGCTTGTTCCAGTTCATGACTGTATCCCCGGTGTCTGGAACAGGGCCAGCCCAGATAGGAGCTCAATAAATAATTGTTGACGGCAACTAAGTGAATAGATATTTATTCCATGTTACCCCTACACCCAGGCCATGAGAGAAGATATCTTCCACAGGAGGACCAATCATATTCTCCTCCCCAGGTATTTGGAATACCTGGGGGACTGAGAGACACCAGCTGGGAATTGGGAATTGGGGTTGGGAGTAGGATGGGAAAAGACATGTAACCTCAGGTTTGGAAGCCAGTCACGTACATATGGAGGCAAAGAAAAGTCTCTGGTTTCTTCCCAAAGAGAGAAAGAATAATGCTGCTGTTGCACAGAGACAAGTTCAGTCATTAGAGACCATGCGGCCTGGGACAGAGAGAGATGGAATAGTGGTCTGGGTTCCTAGGCAGCTTTCTACTTTCTGGTCTCTGTCTGTTAGGAAGCCAGGCTGCATTTCTCTATTAGGTTTTGGGAGAGATCTATGCATCCTTATAATGAACTCCATTTTTTCACTTAGATGAGCTTGAGTGGTTTAGTTGTAAGGATTGTATGTATCTGTTAAGACTAACAGCGGCTTAAATACTTGTTTATGAAAAAGTTGAGGGCTGGCATCCAGTGACGGCTCACTGAGGCCATCAGGAATTCAGCCTCCTTTCATCTCCCCATTCTGCTGTCCTTCACTTGAGGACCATGGTATTCATGCTTGTCCCCTCATTGCAAGATGGTACTGCATCTCCTGGCCTCAATTCTGCACGACAGACAGGAAGAAAGGGGAAGGAGGAAGAGGCAAAGAGGTTTCTCCTGGTGAGGCTTTGTCTTTTCATTTTGGAGAGAAAGTCTTCCTTGGGGAATTCCACCTATATCTCATTGTCCAGAACAGTGGCCCATCCCTAAGCAGAGAAATCAAGTATTTTAGCTTTCTATATGAGGATGCAAAGGAAAAGGAAGTAGTGAATGGCTTTTGGTTAGTCAATCAACAGAATCTGACACAAATAGCAAAAGAACCTGTTATGTATCACAGGGTTTAGCCTTACTTGTTCTCAATTGTTTTCTCCTTCTGATTTGAAGGTAGAGCATTTGAGAGAAGGAATACAGCTAATGCTTCTTCTGTGGGCTTCAGAGCACCCAGTGTGGGGCTGGACATATAATATGTATCTATATGCAAATGTGATTATAGATTTTAATTTGGTCTGAGAATCTTATCTTCCACGAAGGAAGGCTCAGCTCCAACCCGTGTTAGTTGACAGCTTCTCTGACTCCAACAACATTCCTTGTCCATCTTCCAGTCCTAACTATTCCATAATTCCAAGTGTTTCGTTGGTTCTTTTATACACTTCCAGTACAAGACTATCTTCATAGTCAGGGCTCAATGAATCCATAATAAGTGAATATACACGTCATTGAATACTATATCTCAGAGTTCTGTGTCAGAGGGTCAGTTATTTACTTATTTATTGATAATATTTCATTTGTGTATTTTTCTAGAATTCAAATAAAAGTAATGTGTAAAATTTCCCCGTAAATATCACCAAACACTTAAGATTCCCTAAAAAGAACGAGATTATAAACTTTGTTGAACACTATTAAAGTGCTTGTTTTAAGTGGTAATCTGCAAATTTGGTGATGGTAGACCTTGAATATGAGTACAGATGAGAGAGAGAGTGGAAGCTAACAGAATAGATGGAAAAAGAAACAAGAACGACCTTAGAGCCCCTAGGCAGGTCAAATTGTGATTTTTCCAGGAAAGCGTTTTTAATATCTGAGCAGTTTGCCGTGGGTGCTGATGATTTCAGAGAGGAAGTATTCAGAGCTGCTCTTGTTGCTTTACTGTTTTAAGTGCTATGGGCTTCACTATATCTGTCAGGACAAATGTTATTTTGGTTGAAGATGCTCGGTTAATGTTGCTCAGAAAAATCACTGGGCTTTTGTAACGACTGTTTAAAACATTTGCATTTTTGTTGAAGAATCTACTCCTGAAGCAGAATTCAGTTGTGTTTGTATATTTTTTCCCCAATTTAAGGTATGATTTTTCAAGGAAACATTTTTAGGTGAGAGTGTGGGAAAAGATTTATTAGGGAACTGAGTCTGCAATCGTGAAATATGACTTTATCACCCAACTCTAGAATCATGGAAATTAATTAGCATTTTTATTTTTGACAGAAAGTTTATATCAGTAAGGGCAACAGAGGAGAGAGATAGCGAGAGAAGAGAGAGAATGATGTGTGTGTGGACACACATAAAGTTTACCTAAGTAATAAAAATAGTTTTCAAAATTTTTAGATTTGGACCAGTAACGTAGCTGCTTCACTCTTTTAAAAAAATGAGTAGTATATTTTATGTAAGAAGCAGGTGCTGCTGTTTGTGAAAAACTTCTGTTTAGTTCTTTCTGGAATCTGCAGTGAGATTGCAGTGAGAAGTCAGAGCAAAACTCCAAAGGTCAACATAGATCGCAGGAGGAAAGGAATGACTAGTATAGCACACAGGACTACTACAGAAAGTTACATACTATTCACCATATAATTTTGGGGTGATTTGCATATTTTTTAGAAGGGGCAAACCCAATCAATCACACGATCACAAATCCCTAGAGATTGAGACACATAATCAGCTCTGTAAGAACCTTGGGAGTTCTATATTCCCCCTCTCTTTTCTTTTGCCAACCTTGGACTCTCTTCTCCATTGTCCCTTTCTGTCTTTCTTTCCTCCTCTCACTCAGCTGGGTCAGGGGCCCTCTTAGGCTAACCTTGGGCAGAAGAAATCATTTTGAGCCAACCTGAACTTTCAAAAATCCTAAATAGACTTCATTATCATGCAGGAGCAAATTCACCTTTGCAAGGATGGCTTGCTGCAGGGAAGGAAGAAATTACTCAGCTGTTACTGCATCTATCCTCAAGCCTCTGATTTGTGTTTGTAATACTTTGAGTTTGGAAAATAAACAGCTTAAGTGGTTTTGCAAAAGATTCCAGCTTGTTATAAGGTGGCCGAGTTTATGGGTGCCTGTGCCTGTGTGTGAGCTTTTTTTTCACCACTCCAAGCATTTATAGAAAGTTCTATGTTGTGTCACTCACCAATGTGCAAGGTAAATCTGAAGACTGAAAACCTAGGCTGAAAATAGTTGATTGGACCTTTAGCAAGGATGGGGGCCCAGTGACAGGAAACACTCTGCACCTGCATTTCTCCCCCTTGGCTGTCTCCACCTGTATACCCCACAGGCATCTCAAAGTCAATGTATTATCCTCCCACTATCTTATGCTTTCCCAGCAAAACTGCTTTTCTTCTGTAGGCCTTTATTTATGAGGATGGCCTCATTATCTTCCCAATTATCTAGGCTTGAAAAATCAGTCATCTTTGACTCCTTCTTCTCCAATCTATTCAGGTGGTCAAATTCTGTCAGGTCTATCTTTGCCAGATTTCTCAAACATAAACCTTTCCCTGTCTCTTGCCGTAATCTTGCTTTGGGTCTTTATTACCTCTCACTTCAATGATTATGGTGGTTTCCTCACTGTTCTTCAATGTTGTGGTTAAGAGCCTGGACTCTGGAGACCTTCTGTGCTGGTTTAAGTTCAAGTTCAGCCACTTACAGACTATATAGTCTAAAGACTATAGTATATTCTCTTTCTTTTAGTTTCTTCATCTGTAAAATGGGGATGATGGTAGATCGTACTTCATAGGATTGTGAGGATTAATTGGGACTGTCTGAAATGTCCAATACAGCACTAAATAAATATTAAGTGCTATGAGATCATTAGGTCTTTCTGCCTCCAGTCTGCACCAGTCCTCAAATTCATTCAATTTAACACTATCAGATTATCTTCTTAAAATACTACTCTGATCAATTCATCTCTCTGCTCAAAATTTCACCAGTGATGCCCCATTATCTATTTGTGCTTCACAAACTAGATTATAGAAATTCTCAGGTAACAGAACATTGCACTATGGGCTATGAGAAACCACACGATAAACATGCCATGTCTACCTGAAGTCTAAATTTTGACCAATGTTAAACGGTATAGACCATTTTTATTAAAATCAACCCATGTAAATGAAATGCATTAGGAAACATAATTATATGATTTTAATGATGAAAAAAGAGATTGCAAATAAATTTTGTATTTACAGCAAGTGGCCTTGGCCCTATGGCATTGGAAATATTCTACTAGCAAAGTATGAGAAGCAATAAGGTACAACTTCATAGCTTAACTTATAAGACCTTTGCAGTACGGTCCCAACCTACTTTTCCAGTATGTCCATTCTTAGATTCCCTTTATATAATTCATAACCTCAGCAAATCAGACACATCAATATTTCCTATACATGTCTCATCATTCCTCTGCCAATGAACAGACTTGAAGCTGGATACCTGAGAGTTACTGTAGATATTCAATAAGAACGTGATTACCTTTTGACCTTGTTATGGATCTTGTGGATTTGCTGTTTTCTTGTTTAACTTGAGGGGTGATTTGGGTCTCTAGGGTTTGTGAGCTTGTTTTGCAGAAGACAGAGAATGCCATCGGGGAGGTTGCGATCACCAGATGGCTGGGCCCCAGCAGCCTTGCTGATTGCCCAGCTGTTTGTCAGGAGTGACCCCTTTGTTTCTCCGAAGTTCCTCCTGCCAAACTCCTTAGCTCTATAAACCCCCCCTGCTTTTTGCTCTGGTTAAGGGGGATTTGAGCGAGCCCATGCTCCTACCTTCTCATCTTGGCCAAATTGAATGGTGCCTTTCTCCATCTCCAAGCACCGATGTCTCAGTGTTCGGCTTGCTGTGCATCGGACACATGAATTTGAGATTAGGAGGTTCGGTATCAAATTCACGTGGTTTCTTCCTCTTGAACTGTTCTAAACCATTCAACCACCACCCCTCAGCACTCACACACACCGCATGCACTTTTCTTTGGCCTAAATTCATCCATCTCTTAAAGCCTAAGTCTTGGTGATGAATCAATAGACTGTGATGAAATAAAGAGAGGTGTGGAAGATGACTTGAAAGTTTCTTTCATTGAGCACCTTAATGTAAGAAGGCTTTGTCTTAAGCCCTATTAAGGATAAATAGAACAAATAGATATATTGTTTATCATCAATGAAATCAGCAATTCGGGGGAAGCATTTATTAGAGAACTGTTGGTTCCCTTTGGAAGGAATAAGATTTTGTGAAGGAAAATCTCCAAATTGTTCCAGGGCAGAGAGGCTTGGCCATGTTTGATTGCAGACTGTTTTAGGTGAGAAGATGTTTGGGATGAGGCCATTTTGGAGAACATTTGCAGATCTCTTTTGAGTTATATAGGCTGGAAGTAAGTCAAGTAAACCCCCTCTCAAAATAGGGAGCACAGGTGCCAACCTTGGGGTATTTGAGGATTTTACTGGATGGGGAAGTTTTCTGTGATTGTGTGACTGCATACTGAGACAGTTGCAATTTAGCTAAAAGCCCCTAGGTAGAGCCACTTATAGAGCAAGATCTAACTTCTACAAATTTTGTGAGCTTAGGCAAATTGCCTTTCTGGGTCGTAGTTCCATCATCCAACAAAATAGAAATAATAATGGGGATATATGAATCAAATGAGGTGATCTGTTTATATATAAAGACTCCGTAAATTTTAATGGACTTTCCTTATCTATGAAATGGAGATAAAAATATATCTCTGCATGGGATTATTCCGAAAATTAAATGAGAAATTCATGCAAATCATTTACAAAGTGTTTGAAAATATGATTCCAAAGGGAATAAGTATTAGCCAGCATTATTATCATTATTACTGTTCATATTCTATACCTATAAAAAAGTATATTATTATGGTAGCATTTTGATTATGGTTTTGCCACTAATTATGATTTAGGTGGTGTCATGGTTCCTTTAACCCCTTGGCAAAACCTTCATCTCAGAAGTCGTGTGTTTAATTATTACAGATTTTGACAATTATCCTTCATTTGCCTAGTGCTTTGTTTATTTCAAAGTGCTTTGGTCAATATTTATTTCATTAATTCCTGATAACAACCTTGATCATTAAGCAGAGTTAGATAAATGCTATTTGGGAGATGGAGAAACTGAAGCTGGAGGGCATTATTTTTTGGCCATGGTCACAAAACAAGCATATGGTGGATACGATGGACCCCTCTGGCTGCTACTGTAGAGACCTCGCAGACTCTGGCTATGCCTCTACTTACCCATGGCTACCAGTTCAGGTGAACTTCTGGAGGACAGTAACTAAAAGAACACAGATACCTTCTAATTCTCCAGCCACCAAGCAGTGTTCAAGCACTTGACAACTGCTTCTCAAATTCATTTTTTAAAAAATGTGAAAATATCTCTCTTGTTTTTCCTTGATAATTTTGAATATAACCAGAAGATGTAATTTGTTCGAAAGCTTTCTGCAGCATGAGTGTAGGAGCTCCAAAAAGGGAGTTAACACTTCTGCCATTGCAGGATTTACAACAGAATATTAAGAGTGATTATCTCTGGGTGGTGGGATTAGATGTAATTTTCCTTATTTTTTGCTTTTTTGCTTCTCTGTACTAGCTATCTATTTTGTCCCCCCTATTAAATTTTACGTAAAAATAGCAATTATATTAGGTTAACCACAGTACCACACTTTGGAGCTAGTATATGTCTCCTCCACTTGCCACCTGGGTGACCTTGGAAAACTTCCTTCTCCTCCCTGATTCTCAGTTTCCCTGTCTATGAAATAATAATAATAATAATAATATGTAGTTCACAGGGCTGTGGAGGGATTAAAAGAAATAACGTAATGTAAGGATCCTGGCGTATGATAGATCATCAATTAATATATATCTACCACTAACCTTACCTCTTCTTTCCTACTCTTCAAACTTATAATGATTTCAGGCTAGAAAACAATTTTAGTGGTAATTCTAAATTCTATGTGGAATAAAACATTCATATTTGCAAAAATAACTAAGATAAAGCCTTGAAGGGACGAGTTATACCAAATCTCAATTGTTTCTCACGTGTCCTTTGGTGACCGGCTCTTACAAGATATTGTAATTAAGTGCTACATGGCAGTGAGCAGAGAAGCCTGGCCAGATTATCCCAGAAGGAAGGTTAGGAAGCACTCTTTGCAAAGACATCCTTGGATGTGAGGAGATGGATGAGTGTAGCCTCTGCAGTGTGGAGCGCCAGGCTGGCTTTTGGGACAGGCCAGAAGTCAGGCATCCCAGGGTCCCATGTCTTCTTGTTTTGACCCTTGTTCAGATCACTCTGCCTAATAGGAACCAGCAGCCTCTGTTTCAGAGCTTAGGCTCGGTTTAGACAGCTATCTAATTGGTTTATGTCATTCATTAGGAATTCCTTTTCTTTAAAGTTGGCCACTTGAAGTCAGATTGTGAGGAGAGATTCCGTACCACTCATATCTGTTTTGTTGGTCCCCAGGTTTTAAATGAGGTGATGTGGGGGCTCCTCTGGCAGTGTCTTTAGCTTGGCTCCCAATTTCCACAGAGTTGGAGGCCTGGTCTGTTTGGACGGGAGGTCCTCACCTTCCACCTCCACCTTCACAAACTGGGAAGGGCACTGGTGGCAAATGCCCGCAGGGGCCGGCCACATTCTTCTTTCCTTTTGCACTTAAAACCTAGGGCCTCCTGATCTGGGACATGATAGTTAAAGAGCTCCTTTGCTCCTGGAGAGGGTTTGGCAGAGGTTAGGTGGGGAAAGATGTGGCAGGAGAGGGAGCGAGGAAATGTCAAGGGTGGATTTGCTATACCACAGACTCCTCAAACTCAGCAGGCCTGGGATCCCTCTCAGACCTGCATTGACTGCTCTGGTTCAGGTCACCACTGCGCTCTCACTCACTGAGGATGAAAACCTCAGGACCAGAGAACAGGTAAGAGAAGGGTGAGATAAGCAATTTTTCAAGGATATTTCCATTGAGATCAAGATCATATTACCTTGGACTCTGAAATCTACCTCGTTCTCCTTTTTATTCTCCTTGTCACTGCCCTGATCCAAGTCTCATGATTTCTCCATGTAGAGGCTCCTAATTGGTCTGCCTTACTTTAAACTCTCCAAAATCTATCCTGCCTCTCAAGTTCTGACCATTTAATCTTCATAAATCAAAGCCGTGGTCAAGTTCAGATCTCTCCCCTTATTAAAAGCTTTCCTCAGCCCCCAGTTGTTTATAGGATAATGTCTTACAAGAAAAGAATATACTAACTCCTTAGCTGAGTTTTCAATACCTTCTATTACCTGACTCCAATCTATTTGTCTAACCTCTTGGTTAACATCTCCCGTGTAGACTAGGTTTAAGTCTCACCGGAACACTCAACGGTTTCTGTACAGTGCTTTACAATTTCTTCTGGGAAAATGATATGAAGTTCTCAGAACAAGTTCTCAGGTAGCTGGATATATAAAACATGTGAATGTCTCCTTATCAGTTTACCCTTCCCACCAGATGGTTCTGCCCATGGAGGACTGACTGGTGGTTTTGACGACTGAAGTTTAAGTTTCTAGAGAATGATGAAAGTGAAGAGGATTTGAGATCCAGTATTCAGATACTATGTTACCTCTACAGTGACATATAAGATCCTATAGATGGGGGTGGGAGGGGAAAGAAAAAGAAAAAGCAAGCTCTTTCTTGGAACTAATTCTAAATTATGTAATAACCAGATTAATGGCATAATATCACCATAAAAGATAGTAAAATTTCTGCTTGAGGCCCCCTTTACTTCTTGAGTGGAAGAGAATGAGCAAAGGTAGAACTGAATCATAAACTAACATGATTGAAATACTTGGCAACCTACAAGATTTTTGTGGGGAGTTTGGCTGTCAAAAACATACTGCCTCTACCACATTTGGAGAGATGGGAAGTGGGCTGTGTATCTTGGGGGGAAACGCATAGGCCTTGAGGTCAAATAGACCAAAGACAATACTTCACTACTTTTAGATAGGCTCTTAGAGTAGTCTGCATTTCAATTTCCTCATAAATATAGAAAATAATATCTGCTTTGTAAGATTGCTGTGAGGTGTGTGGACAATGAATGTAAAGTGTCTAATTAATAAATAGCAACTATGTTTCTTAGCCTACTAAGCCATGACTCACCAGAGAGAGTTTGCCACATGCAAACTTTATGCTTCCTTGCAGAACATGAATGCTCCCCTTTTCTATGTCACCCCCCAATCACTCAACACACACACGGACACACACAGACACACAGACACACACACACACACACACACACACACACACGGGGGTGGGAGGAAGAAAGAGAGAGAGAGGAGAGAATTTCTCCCTCATTATAGAACAAAGAAGAACTAGTTACGAACTTTAAGCTCAAGAACAATACTCAGTATTCACCCTGTCTTGGTTGAGAAGTACAAAAACTCCAACCCTTTCACACTCGTGCCTTTATATTATGTTCTTCTATTTGGAACAACCTTTTTCTTCACCTTTGAATGCCTACTTCTTATACTTTCATGTTCCAATTGCCACTTCCCTCAGGATTCACTGCTCCTCAAGTCAGTAGTGGAATCTCCCTTTCTGCTTCTCTTTTCGTGGTTTTCTCTCCTATCTTTCTTAGAACACTTACTTTTTTCCTAGTAGACTGAGCAACCTGAATGCAGAGGAATTTCCTTGTTATCTCCAATGAAGGCTGCCTGAGGCAGTGTTTTGAGCATAGTTCCACTGAGCACACATTTATTAAATGAATAATATTGTTGCTAAGATAGAATTCAATACTTTGTATCTTTAAAACTACAGTGTCTCTGTGGCTTTAAATGAGAGTTCATTTTTGTTTTGTATTCAGTACTTAGTATAAACTCTATTGGGTATCACTCAGATTGCAAAAAAGGCCTTGGTCTCTTTGACCTTTAGATTATTACGAAGAAGCTACTTTGATATTCCAAGATTCATTTCTTCTTTGCTCTCTGTAGAAATATGTGGGGATATGGCAGAAGAAGGCTGCAGTTGTACCCGAAGCATCTTTAGGGGATTGTATGTACATGCAAATTTTAATTTCAATGATTAGAAGTTCCCAAGGGTGCACGCTTCTGTACTAGGCATGATGCAGGATTAATTAAAGACCATGCTCAAACTTTGTCTTTGTGGCTCTAACAGCCTTTCTGATAATGCTTATAATGCAAATAGAATTAATTTTGCCAGACACTGAAATGATCTGCCATCTCCTAACCATGTTGTGGAAAGATGATTTATTTGGTTTCATTTTTAAACTATGTCTTTTTTTTTAACACAAGCCGTTTCTTAAGCTTTGGCCAGGATAGGAAATTTATCTCTGTCTATCTATTACCTGTTTGGGGCTCTATCTCTCTAGATTTAGGAACTCTTTCTAAAATGGAAGTACATTTTATGATGAATTGGTAATTCAATGCCTGTCTTACCAGAATATAACACATTCAATTCCTTTTGCCCTTGCCTCGAGCATTTAGCCTAAATAAGTCATTGGAAGGGTTTGTTTGTTCTGCCTTATAGTTTCTGATCAAAAGCTTCTTTGTGAAAGATCAGGTGCCAAAGGTGGAATTTAACTATGGGCTATATTTTCCATGTCTACTTTCTCCAAAAGTGAATTTGAAAAATCAACTCTTCACAATGTATTTTAGCAGAAGCAGGTGTGAAAAAGACTTAGAAATTAGAAACTTTTTTTGATGGTGAACTTCAGATGAGTCAGCAGTGCGGGAAGTCACCAACACAGCTAGTGTTGTTGTTGGCTCAATTAGGAGTTACACGGCCTCTACAAGGAAGGAGGGGCTTGTCATGGTGTTTTCCACAGTGACTGCATCACTTTTAGAGTATCATTTTCCTTTCTTAGTCACATACTTTAATAAGGACATTGGAAAACTGGAACATATTCAGAGGAGGGTAACCTGGCTGGTCAGGGAATTTTGACCTTGTCAAATAAGAAATGGTTGAAGGTGTTTGTTGTTGTTGCTGTTGCTTTCTAAACTAAAGCTGTAGATATATGTGTATATATATATGTATATATATAGAGAGAGAAATTCTCTGATAAGAAGTTGTATCACTAAACATTTGAATATCTTCAAGCAAACCTAACACAAGTCTGTTTTCTTAAGGAAAAATAAATTTTCTTGAGGACTTCTGTTTGATTATATGATAGGAAAACTGTCTGAATTTCAGACTTTGGATTTTGTCTTTAACCACAGACCACCAATAGAACTCTCTTCTCTTAGGTACCATTATGTCTTCCACCAGCCAACCAAGACTCCTGCCCTAGTACCACCTTTGTAGACAGCCCTCCTTTGATCCTCATCTAGCTGTGCCCATCACCACAGGGTGAGGAGCCCTCAGGGCAAGGGGCTATGCCCACCCACCACCCGTACCCCTCCCCCGCTACTTCTTACTAGGACCAGTGGTATCAGGCTCACCGGGGAGCTTGTTAGAAGTACAGTCCAGAACCTCAGGACCTACTCCACCAACTGAATAAGAGATTGTGTTCTAACAAGGTCCCCAAATGATTCAAATATGCATTAAAGCATTTGATTGAATTAATTTTAATTAAATTGTCAAGCATTGTTCTAGACCATGCTCTGGGTACCCGAGATCCTAAAATTCCTTGCCCAAATAACCCTGCATCTGCTTTCAGGGCCTATGTGGGCTCTTCTATGGGCTTGCCCTTCCCAGAATATACCATGCTGCCAATGGACATATAGTCAGGCCATTTGGGGAGTGGACCTGTGGATGGAGCTTGGAGACATGGGCTGATTTTTCTCACTCATATACGCAAAACTGCCACACTGAGGGACAGAACACCAGGATTGAAAAATAAGTGGGAGAATCCCCGGTCTCTATCTGTATTGTTATTCTGGGACTGGGAGGAAGTATAAAGCTCTGTGGTAGAGGTAAGTCTTAAGTAAAAACAAAATCATAAAACCCCAAGCTCATATGTATGCAAAGCCATACTATTGCAACATGAAGATAAATCAGAAACTTCAAGTAAACCCTAGCTCACTTACCCTAAAGCAAATATACACTGTGGAATGTTGGTGAATCAGTTCGATTTCAGGAAATGTCTGGAATTTCTTAACTTTGTACGTAGCTTAGTGTTTCACGGCGTGTTTCTTCTTTGCCTCTCCCTGACACACACACACCAAATTTATGATGTGACAGTTTTTGGTGGATGAAAAAGAAACTAGCAGGAGTGCAAGAGAATTCAGAAATTTATTTTCTTCTGATTTACTTTTCAGAGCTCTGCTAAAAGAGTACTTTAAATCTGTCATGAGAGGTCCCAGGCACTCTACATACAGCCCTACTGAGTTCTGCTAAGTAGGCATCCTTATCTCCATTTTGCAAACAAGGACACAGACTAGGAGAGTTAAAATGACTTCCCCAAGATCACGTAGTAAATGAGGGCACCGAGATTTGAACCCAGGTCTGCATCTTCTAAACTCCACGGCTTCCTTTATAATATCAAAGTACCTCATAGCTAACATGGATTTTTTGTTGTCTGAATTTCACCTGAGATAGGTAGAATATAATCACTTTGGTCAAGGATGGAGGGGGCCACTGAACACCCAAAATTCTTGCCGGACGGTTTGAATGGTTCGCACCGACCATGACGAGAGGGAAAATGGTGTTGTGGGCTACATCTGTGTATGGAAGTTAGAGATGGACATTTTTGCTTTGTCCACATAATGTATTGTACAAAATACCATAAATAAACTTCCCCAGGAAATATTTTCATAAACATAAAGAGAAAAATAAATAAGTGTATCACATATAATCTCTTGAAATTTGTTTCATTTCAAATTCCTCCAAAGTGGAGAAAGCAAAACGTTTGCAGCCTTAGCAGTGTTATCCAAGGGGAAGCGTTAGGAGAGAAGACGTGGGTTCCTGCTCTGTCGGGCAGAGCCCTCTGTGCCCATTGCCTTCTTGGGCAGCCTGGCTGTTTCCCAAAGGGCCATGGAAAGTTGGGCCAGAAATTTGTGGTAAATGGTCTCTCTGATTGCCCATGTATGTATTCCAGACTATCTCCTGTCAATCTCTCTTGGGAGGAAATGGAAAAAGATGAGATTCAAGAAAATGTTTTTCTCAGAAGCTTTTTTTTTTTTTTTAACTTAGCTACTCTGTGCTTGTTGAAACTTGGTTATTTGAGGGTGCTCAAAAGTAACTTCCTTTTAAGAGAGGAGATGAAAACTTACACAAACCTGAGGCCAATGTGATTTGCCAAATATCCCAATTTTTAATAGAGGGAGTTGCCTCAAAATTGTTTCCTTTATTGTGTGGCTTTTTCCTTGGTAGCTTTGCAAGAGTTGCCCTCTCCTCTCTACACAGGAAGCCTCTTGGCACAGAAGGGCCCCAATACAGACCTGGAATGCCAGCATCGGCAGCACAATGCTTTCAGAGCAGGATCGTAGACTTCCTGCATGCTATGGTACAGCACCCCTGTCCTGGGCCTTTCTCTAAAAATCTCATTTTACGTGCACCTCAAAATTGATGAAAGATTCCCCCATCCCCTTAAACAAACAGAAAATACTTTAAGAGCTCAGTTTTAAACAATGCAATTCAGAAATTTAAATTAATGAGAGACAAAAGCAACAGCCAGATTCATCTGGTCTAAGGAATGAGTATTTTTGTTTTGTTTTGATTTATATTTTTACAGTAAAGACCATGGGTCTACTCATTTAAAAACCGTTTGACCATGTCCTATAAAATAGATATTGTGGGGGCAACAGATTTGATGTAGGCACGGACCCTATTCTTGAACAGCTCCCAGTTCATTTGATGATATAAGCAAAGTCTTTAGAGTAATTTCATGTTGGTGAAATGATCACAAATGCTGTAAGACAGGCTCAGCAAGTTGAATTGTTCAGTTGGAGCCTTGAGTTCTGGCTTTGAATGCTGGAAATGAATGCTAGAACTGTGCTGTGAGAGGCCCTGAATGTCGGCTTGGAAAGTGTTTCTGAATTTGATAAGCCACTGGAAGTGCCTTTAGGTTTCTGAGCTGGTTGGATCAGCACTGTGGAGAAAGGGAGAGGGTAGATTAGTTCAGGTGAAGAAAGACTACAAATAAAAATGCGATCTCTACAGTGACTGTCTTTACCTAGGCTCACTGGGGAACAGATAACTGGTTGGTATGTTTCTTTTCTTCCTTGTCCTGTATATCCATAGGGTACCATGGAATTATAAGGGGCTGTGGAACCAAGAGAAACCTAAATTCTAGTCTCAGCTCTACCACTTACTACTTGATGGCTTTAGACCTTGGTTTCCTAATCTGTAAAACAGAGATTAGAAACTAACCTCATGATTTTGTGGTAAGGACTAGAGATAATGAAGGTAGAGGTCTTAGCACACTGCCTGGTTCTAATTAGTCCTTGCTCTGATTATGATGGATGATAACATTTTAAACATGCAATTTTTCATTTCCATGTAAAAATAATACATGCTCATGACAGAAAATAAGAATTTTTGAAAGAAGAAAAATAGTTCTTTCATTGTATCAATAGTGTTAATATTCTAGTGTGTTTCTTTCAATCCTTTAAGATGATTCCCACACAGGATTCATACCAGGGTAGTGAACTAGAAAGGAAATGGGCTTAATGTTATCCTTCTTGAGATTTCACTTCTTCCTGTTGCCAAATTTGCTTTGCTGTTTACAAGAGGAAGAACTGGAGCAGGACCCGATGGGATCTCTATGCTGCCTTTCTCTTCTATCACTGGAAGATGCTGCCTTTCTCTTACATCTC
Source organism: Ceratotherium simum simum (assembly GCF_057802395.1). NCBI lineage: Eukaryota > Metazoa > Chordata > Mammalia > Perissodactyla > Rhinocerotidae > Ceratotherium > Ceratotherium simum. Next base: position 34,311,404 of record NC_141914.1, on the reverse strand, counting down.
TTTCGTCTCTTCCAGACACAGTACTGCACCAGGCCTCTACTAGAGCGCTGCTAGGAGTAGCCAACTTCTGCCAACAACACCACTAAGTGTCCTCTTTGTTAACCCACCTGTAGATCTCCTAAACATGTACTGAATGAATGAAGCATTCTTTGATACCTTCAACTATAAGGGATTATTCCCACATCTGAGTCCTCATTACAATTTATTGAGAGCAATTGCTCTGGAGTTTATGGAGGAATACCAGCAAGGATTTGCTGATAATGTTTCCACTCAGAGTAATTGTTAAATATTGTGGGAGTTACCTTCTAAAAGATTTGAAGGAGGGATCAGAATATGAGGATCCTTGTACAGAATATGACAATGCCAGTCTACCAGAGTATGACTCTAAGGATGATAAAATTTCATGTCATCTCCATCAGTGGAAAGAAGGTAATTGTTTTTAATCCTAGGATAGCATTTGTTTCATTCTGACAGGCATGGAGCTTCAAAAGGACCTTCTAAAACATAAGCATTTAGACGCCCATGACTAAAAGAACCATATAGTTTCTTTTCCTTTATCTAGAAGTTATTTACCATCAACCTCATTGGATTAGCTCTCCATTTAAATGGCATCTGTGAAACCAAAGCTTCTGCTATAAAATCGATACGTTTCCCTTATAGGAAACGGCATGAGAAAGAGGGTTATTTTGTTTAGTTATTTGCCCACGACTCTAATAGCAATGCATTTCTAGTTTCACTGGTAACAGAAGTTTAGAAAAAACAAATTAGAAGAGCTGCTGGAATAAGGAATGTTGACAGCAGCAAGAAATGACAGCCTGATGGTGAGGGAAGAGACAGCTGACATAAGAACTAATAAACTTAGCAGTCAAGAATCTTTTAGAGCTTGGGTAAATAGCCTTACTCTTCATATACAGCAGTTGACTTTCATAAAGTAGAGCATTGGAGTTTAGAAAAATATTCTTAATCTAAGTAACCTTCTAGATTTCAGTCTCTGTTTTGGTAAAATTAAGGGGCCAAGGACATAGGACATAAAAGATTAATAATAAAACCCTTCTAGGTCTAAAAATTTGGTTTGTGATGACTCTTATTAAGCTGCAAAAGAATTAGTCATTATTTTATTTTATTTATTTTTTTCGGCAGGGAAGGATTTGCCCTGAGCTAACATCAGTTACCAATCTTCCTCTTTTTTTTTTCTTTTCCCCAAAACTCCAGTGCATAGTTATATATCCTTGTTGTAAGTCCTTCTAGTTCTCCCGTGTGAGCAGCCGCCACAGCATGGCAACTGACAGACTGGTGGTGTGGTTCCGGGACTGAGAAACAAACCTGGGCTTCCAAAGCGGTGATAGCGTCGAACCTTAACCACTAGACCATCAGGGCTGGCCCAAGAATTAGTTATTTTTAATGCAATCTGTTCGAGAATATAAGTATGTAAGTTTTAGAATGACTTCCATCTGAATAATCCATTGATACCAGTTCTGGAAAATAAAATATCTCTGTATGTTATTTAAGTGAAACCCAAAGGTAAGTAATCCTTGGCTCCGGATCAGAGGTGTTAGGTTTATGCATAGTTGGAGTCTCCGCTAGAGAATATCTAGTCCAAGCCCTCCATTATTTGTAAGAAGGGTATCCTTAGTCCTTTTGGGCAGTTATAACAAAATACCAAAGACTGAGTAGCTTATAAACAGCAGAAACTTATCTATTGTGGTTCTGGAGGCTGGGAAGTACAAGATCAAAGTGCTGGCAGACTTATAGTGAGGGTCTGCTTTTTGGTTCACATATGGCAACTTCTCCCTATATCCTTACATAGTGGAAGGGGTAAGGGACCTCTCTGGGGTCTCATTTATAAAGGCACTAATCCCATTCATGAGGACTCTGCTCTCATGACCTAAACACCTTCCAAAGGCATCACTTCCAAATTCTAGCACCTTCAGCATTAGGATTTCAATTTATAAATTTTGAGTAGATGCAAACATTCAGACCACAGCAAAGGGAAATAGAGGCCCAGAGATGTTGTGCCCAGCTCTAAGTCGCACAGAAAGTTAGTATCGGTGCTAGGATTAGACCCAGGTTTTACTGATTGCCAGTCCAAGGATCTTACTACCGTAACATATAACGTGCTAAGAATGGAATAATATGGCATTCAAATTCACAGGCATCGTAACTTGGTCTGTGAATTCATTTATTCATCTTCATTAAACATACATGTATTAAGTGATTACTATGTACCTGGTACTTTAAGTGTCCATGTTTATTTTAGCCTAAGTATCCACTCCATGCTTGCATGCACGTGTACACACACACACCGCCCCGGCCCCCCACCCCCCAACACTGCGAGTCACAAAATCTTAGATTGGACCTTTGGTTTGGACCGTAGTCTTCTTCACCTCAGCCCTGAACATGGCCACCTCTAGGACAAGCACATCTCAAGTTTTTCAAGCAGATAAACATCTCTTTTAAGGACTTTCAGCCCGGGAGATTCCATAGCCTTTTTCTGTAACTCTTTTTCTAATTACTCACCCTCATTTTCTTTGAGTTCTGCTTTTGGTTTAACCCTAGGTCTTTTATTCTACAATCTAAGATCATTTCTTCATCTTCTAGAAGAAGCAAGATAAGGTCTTAGCAGCCCTCTGAGAAATCGCTTTCATTAAATTATCCTTTGACTTTCTCCCTAACCAATATAATACAAATTATTTTGCTCTTTCAACACAGATATTAATTTACTGGCACAGAAAAGGAGCTTAGCGATGATCTAGTTCAACTACCTGATTTTACAGATAGGCCTCTGGAGCCCAGAGAGAAGAAAATGGTTCAAATTCCCCCCAAGTTAGTGGCAGATCTAGCCTTTGAACCCAGGCCTCCTATCTGTTACTCAAAGTTCTTACCATGGCACCACACTGCCTCTGAATTCGCTCTTTATGGACACTGCTGATTTGTTTTTACTTTATCGCTTACCTCTCTCTCAAGTAATATAACCCACAGAATTTCTTGGTTACTCATGCCAGTAAATGGTTAATCTCACTGAGCCCAAGGCCCTGGAAACTTCTGGGAGGGAGCCAGGTGAGCAAAGAGAGCAGATAAAGGCAGCACCTGCCCATGGGTTTGGAACAGCCTGGGGACACAGAGAGAATGTAAACACATTCTGCAAATCTTATTGTCTGACTCTGTGCCAGCGTCTTTTGGGTTCTTGTCATGGAAAATATTTCGTCTGAGGTCATTCAATGAGCAAAGAAGCATTGAATACCCTCCAGGGTGCCAACTGAGTCCCCTCTTTTGTCCAGATTAAATAAGCAAGGGACTAACATTTCATGGGCCTAGAAGGCCTGCCTTTCAACAATACAGGATGTAAGGTAGGGAAAAAGGAGACATTAAGAAAATAGATTGTGTTGTACTGAACTGCTCTCTCCCCATCGCTGCCCGCCCTCCTCCCCCGCATGGCCTCCCTCTGTTTGCTCACCCATACTTACAAGCACACGCCCTGCGTTTAGAGCAAGAGTTAATGTCTGTGCTTCCTCATAAATCTTGGTTTGGTGCCTGGAGCTATGTTTTTAATTCTGTGGTGGAGCTTTGAGATTTGAGATGAGTAGAAAGGAGGGGCAGCTGACGGAGGTAATAATGGAAGCTGCCGTTTCTCCATTTCTTGTTCTGAGGAGCTTGGCATCTTCATTCAGTTCTTCTAACAGGAAGTTTAATGCCTAACAGCATCTGTGAAGGCCAAGATGGAAAGAGAGTGGGGAGTCAAAGGAAAGGAAGTTGGCTATAATTGTGCAACGCTAAAGGATACGTGGCATCTCTCCGAAGAAAGAAGAATGTGTGGAATGAGCAAATTAACCCAGGCTAGTAGCTGGCTGCCATACTTTTCTAGTTTAGCTAAAAATGACTTCAAGGAGAGGAATCTTTTCCAATGGAAATAATTTCTCGTCTTACAAAGCTTGTTATTGAAGGAAGTTTTCCCTCCATTCAACTTAGAGCTCCTTTTTGTGTTGTTAAACCACATTTGTTTTCATGATTGGGTCCTTCAGCACTTGTATGATAGTTTCTTCTGTGTAAACCTCATCTCTTCAATATGACTTTGTTTTTTTGGTGTAGAAGGCAAATCTTTCTGTTGGGCTGCTATGGTGATTTAAAGTAGTAATTGCTTAGGCCTTCCACCCTGGCAACGACTGTATTTGAGTAGAGTTTTGAGTCTGAGTCACTGAGTAGAATGCGTAATTAACATGACTGAAGGAAGAACTCTGATCTTTGAAAATTCTGGCCCTCAGTTTATATATCTATAAAATGAAAAAGTTGGAAGCACACCTCTAAGGGGCCTTCCAACTCACACAGTTTGAGATCTTAAAAATCTCCAACTGTTGTGAACCCTCTTCTTCCAGCAAGTTCTTATAGGTCCTTATGGAGGACCTTCTCTTCTACTTCTATGCCTTTCTTTGCTGCTTTGAAATTTACCAGAAGTAAAGGGTACTTTGACCTTCTTTCTTCCACTACTGTGGGAATGGAGGCCAGATCGGACCGGTTTCCTTGAGGACAGAAAATGGGAACAAAATAATTTGTAATATGTGACCCTCTACTTCTATAATGAGACTTTTGCACCTCTTTGAGGTCTGGGAAGGAGACAATAGTAAAATAGACCCGGAGCTCATCAGATCATGGGTTTCTGGAGTTCAGGGATTGACTCTTATCCATTTCTCTACTTGTGACAATACATTGCACAGAGAATGTGTTAAGCAAATTGTGGAATTGAAGGTAGATGAATTAAGAATGTTTTAGGGAACCACCTCTGAGGTGATTTAAAAGATTATTTTTAACCTATTAGAAAAGCGTTACAGAACTCTGCTTATTAAGTCTGAGGAAGAGAACTGAAGGGCAGGCTTAAACTATCTCAATAGAATTCTCTCTGATGGATTTAAGTTTAAGTAGAAAATTATATACATCAAAACACTCATGGGAAGCAGAAGTTGAACACATAAGAAGGATCCTGGGACTCAGAATCAGGCGGAGGAAGAGTGATTGATAAGTGAAGACAAACATGGAAGATCTCAACACCAACTCTGTGCTGAAAATTTGCTTCTCTGGCTTTGTCTGTGTCCAATGATCACAGTGTTTCTCCTCCCACTATTTATTCCATTCCACTAGTGGGTCTTGACTTGGTGATCTGATTAAGCCTGGTCATATTCTTTATCTTATTTCCTGTTAACTACATCTACCCCTACCAACAAAGCTCAAACAATTACCATAAGGGTTAAATGAAATTAAAAAATATAAAGTCTCTAATAGTATACAGTAGGCATTACTAGGCACTCAATATTTGCTGGTTGGACAATACCTTACAGCATACAAAACATTTTCTCATCCATTGTCCTCTTGTTCCTCATGAAGTTATTGTTACCTAAAGTTCAAAAAGGTGGTATAAAATGCCCAAAGACACAGAGCCAGTGAAAGCCAGGGTTTACATTCAGAGTATGATTTCAGGAAGAAAACTGCCAAATCTTTCTTTGCTTAATAATTTGATGTTGGCATTTTTTACTTGGGACTGTACTCCCACTCTGATTAATCTGACCATAGCAGCTCAGTGAGAAAGGCCCAATCTTCTTACTCTGACAACATAACTTTTTAAAAATCTCTCCCTTCACTTTCAGTTCTGCTTTATTTTCCTGCAATCTCATAATTGCTAATATTGAGTATGTATAAAAACCTACAGTTCCTTTTGAGACAGAGAGTTTCTTTCTGACCTTTAGCTAGGATCCCTGGGCAGGCTTTTTGCCCACAAATGATGGTAGGCCCCTTATGGCAATTCTTTTAACTCTGTGTCTATTGGAAATAAGTTGTGTTGTGTAATGGCAGGACCTTAACTTGGAATGTATTTTGTAACAATAGCCCAGAATGGTGAAAAGACCCCTAAATGTGGTTTGGGAGACCAGGGCTCTCACTAGCTCAACCCTGTATGTAGTGATGCTTTGGGAAAGCCCTAGTCCTTTCTGAGTCTCAGTTTTCCCATCTCCAGGAAGACGGCACTGGGCTAGAGCTTCCAAGAGCCCTTCTAGCTCTGACATTCTACAGTTTATAAACTTTAAATGACTATTCCACTCTCTAGTGGCTGATTTGTACTGTTACATGTTTGTGAAATATCATGGCAGGTGTGCAAGGTCCCTAGAAGTGATGGAACATTACTTGGTGTCGCCTTTGCAGCAGAGGATGTCTTCTGCTCAGGAGGGCTCATTTGGTACCTCCAAACTAAAGAAGCCATAACCCAGAGGCTTCTTATGGATACTGCATGCCCTTGACTGAGTGAATGCTAGTAGCATGATGACCATAGCTGTCTGTTCATTCACACAGAGTAACTGAGGTCATGGAATGGCACCACATGGAGACGTTCTAAAGAACATATGGGGAAACAGATTCAGAAAGAAAAATGGGCTTGCCCATAGTCATCCAGCATTAAGTGTCAAAACCAAGATTCTAACATAGGACTACCTGACATCCTGTTCATTGCAGTTTTTACTCCACTCTATTCCTTCACATGCCTCCTCTCATGGTAAGCATAAGTAGCTGTTTGATAAAGCATTCCTGGTCATAAATGCATCTATATTCTCCACAACAGCCCTAATCACATTTGACAGAAGCAAAGATGATAAACTTTCAAAGCACTATGATACTAAAGGCTTTACTGAGAAGCAACACCTTAGTTTTACGTTTGGAGAGACTACTTAGTTCTAGATTTATCTTCTCAGCTATAGCCCTGAAGCTCAGGAGAGAAGATTGGCTGAACTTGTATATTTAGAAGTATACCACATCTCTGAGTAAGGTAATTGCCGTGCTCAAATTGATTCGTTATTTAGAAATAGGGGCCCTCTTGAATTTCTAGCTTAAACTTCATTTGGGGTTTCCCTAGGGTGAAAGAATATAAAGTGTACTTACTAAAGAAGTCATCTTGGCCGATTTTCATCCCCTTTGGATAAAAGTAAAATTGCACCCAGCACATAAATTGACATATGAAGCAGTAAATAATTCCATTGTGCAAGTTGCTTTAATGGACTCCAGCCAGAATGCTCCATTAACCAGCATGCATAGAACATTCATGGAGCTAAGGGTTTCTTATCAGGCCAGAAAAAAAAAAAAAAGAAGGAAAGTACAGGGGGGATGATAAATATCAGTATAGCAGCTGAGAAGGTGAAGGTTAGAAAAGCAAATTTAGAGGTACGTACAATGTTTTTCTTTTCCTTCTTTTTTCTCTTTGTCTTTTTTTCTTTCTGGGAATAGGATTAAGTACAAAAAAGGCTGGCTGTCAACTTCGAAATATAATCATCAAAAATCTGAGAACTGGGCAGCAGAATGTACCAGGCTTTTTTCATACTTCCTTTTTGTAAGAAGAAGCTTGGGAATTGGCCAGTTGGGGAGAGGGATGTTATATGCATATGTGTGAGATTGTGTTTATACACACCTCTACATGGGTAAACATTCAGAAACCACAATAGCATTCCCAAAGGAATCCTTCCTTAATACAGGAAGTGACAGCTTTGTGAAGGCACCACAATTAAGCTCTGGTTTTTCATTCTAGATCCCAGGATTTAATTTCTAGAAGAAATGAGACCTCTGTAGTATTGCACAGAGGTGTTTAGAATTACAGGCAACTTAATTTTAAAGCTTGTTGAATACAAAGCACCTGAGCTGGGCTTAACCTCCAGGGATCTCTTTACATTCAGGGATGTCTAAAACCACAAATCATAAATTCTGATGGGCACATGCAAAAGAAGAGGCTACAGAAATTGCAGTTTTGTTATTCAGTGTGACCGTACTCCCTGCCACAACTTCCCTCCCACCACTCTCAAGCTGACTTTCTCTTGTTCTGCACTTGGGTTTACCAGATGACCACGCCTGGGCTATACCAGAGTGGCTGCCTCCCGCATACTGTGGGTCAGGATTGTGAGATTAGTGGGGAAGGGCGGGCTCCATCTCTCCACGAGCTTTGACATGTTTGTTGCTGCAATTTCACTGAATGGAATGTGTGCAGAGAATAGAGAACCATGAGATATAGCAGCTGAGGTCACAGGGCATTTTGAATTGGTCATCATCCCTCTTAAAGATCATACATACCCTCCTATTTGGGAAGTCCCATCTCTTTTCTCAGTCATTTCTTGCTTGTGTTTACTGCTTTGTGGAAACTGTCACTGTTGTTGTCTCCCTTCTTCTTGAAAATATCTCCCACCATGACTGTTTCAGTTCCTGCCTCATCACCTTGACTCTTCCTTCTCCCTTTCTCTTCTCCTCTCTTCTTCTCACCATCAGAATGTTGTTACAAGGTCAATATCCAAATTACCAGCCCTAGCTTCTGTCCTGAGCACCAGAGTCACATTTCCAATGAGGCATCTTCCACATAGAATTCTCTGCAACACCTTGAACTCATCATGTTTGAAACCAAATTCATCCTTTTCTTCTCACCTCCTAAATTCCTGGAACAATTCAACTAGTTGGTAGGTAAACCACAGGATCAATATAAAGGCCTACTGCGATGTTAGATTTCTTTTCCACCTTTTTCTTTTTGTCTTAATTTAAAGGAAAATATCTTTTTTGTAGGAGACAAGGAGAAGGCCTTAGGATCTACTGGGGGAGTCCAGAGCAGCAATCTCTACTGTCCCGCTGGAACCCGTGGTCCACTGAGATGCCTTATGCTACTTTCACTGAACACCCCATGAAATACACTAGTGAGAATTTCCTCAAAATTTGCAAGGTAGGAAGCAGCTTGGGCATCATTCTTAGATTAGCTTTGTTGGTAAAGTTCTGTGTTTCTAAAAATGTACTAATAAAAAAAACAAAAAAGGTAAGATGCAACCTGGGATTTATATAGACAAAAACTTTAAGAGATTTATCAAACTTTTTTGAGTAAACAGTAGAGAGCTGTTTTATATGTGAAAGAATATTAATATTTGTATTAACCATATCATGCTGTTTCCTCCTTGTTAACTTCTTAGTAAGAAATCACAGAGTAATATTGTTTAAAAATTGCAACGCTTGTGTTTGTCTGACTGTGTTTATTGCCCACAGGGTGCATATAATTTTTGGTATATAATTAAATTCTAATTATTTTATTCAGAGAGAGAGTGTAGAACAGTGTGAAGTATGAAATCAGGTATGGCTCTGTAGTTATGTTTGTCACTTTTCTCTCTGGGCTTTTGTAGGGTCATCTCTAAAATGGCCATAATGAACACTGCCCTTCCTCCCAACCTCATTGGACCATTGTGAAGTTAAATGAGATACTGTGATAATAATGCTCCATAAATGTAAAGCAATTAACAATATTTTTATGTCTTTAAATCTCATCTCCCCAAGTAGATTTTAAATTCACCAGTGGCAAGGAGAATCTCTCCTACTATTCTTGCATCTTCCCAAGGGAAACTCAAGCAGTGCTAGGGCACTCTAAGTAGTCAGGAAGGAAAACAGCTAGAGCAGTACATGCAGTGAAATATCGACCTTTATATTTTCAACAAAACCAGATACACACAAACAAGTGTGCTTATAGACCTAGGAATTCTTGCCTTCTCTGTCCTTTCTCAGTTTATCTCTATATGCTGGCATTCACTTTAGAATATCACAACTCTTCATTTGCTATAAATTCAAAACATGGCAGTCTGTATATAAAGTCTTCTGAGGTTGGATGGCATACATTACATTTCTTGCATTATTTTAAACACACCTATTCATGCAAGTGCATATATGTATGTGTAAACACATATTTTGAATTGATAAGTCCCCTATTCTAAAAGAGATTTGAGGCCAAATATATGTGACTAGAGGCTAGATGGGGTCTTTATTCCCCCTAATATATACAGAGTTGGCTTGAATCCCATTCTACTCTCAGGAAAAGTCAACTGTGCTGTCAAGATTTATACAGATGTCCTCAGGAGCTGTGATCTGTCTCAAGGATTACCTCTGACTCCAAGCTATTGCAAGAACTAAATTAGTTCATTGTCTGGATCATGTTGCTACTCTCCAGGTGATACTCCTATTTCACAATACCTCAACCCAAGCATCAACATCAGCCCCTAGCCTGACTCTTTACCACCCAAAGTCAACAACAAAAAGACCAATAAGAACAATATAACACTTACACAAAGGCATTTGTTTGACAGTAGACTTATTGAGAGCTTTAGGAGGACAGACTTGGAGTTTACATCATAATAACACCCCAAACTTCAAATGGAGTATCAGTTCTCCCTGTTTTAAAAAGACTTTATTATAATACTCTGATGCATTGCTCCATTATCCTCTCTCCTCTCCTCTCTATCCTGATCTTGCCCCTCCCCAAAATCCTATTCTTATTTTTTTTGCTTATTAACAGTGCAATTTATCTGTTTCTTTTTTTAACATTTGTTAATCCAACTGAAAGAGCTTAATAATGTATTTTTCCAAAGCCATTCCCTTTATTAAAATTATATATATATATTTATTTTTGGTAAAGAAGATTGGCCCTGAGCTAGTATCTGTTGCCAATCTTCCTCTTTTTACTTGAGGAAGATTGTCCCTGAGCTAACAGCTGTGCCAGTCTTCCTCTATTATGTATGTGGGATGCTGCCACAGCACGGCTTAATGAGCGGTGTGTAGGTCTTCACCTGAGATCTGAACCCATGGACCCTGGGCCACCAAAGTGGAGCACGTGGACTTAACCACTACACCACCGGGCTGGCCCCTAAAATAATATATATTTTTGAAGTAATAGTAATTGTATTTTATTGTAAGTCAAAATAAATACCAACTGCCTTGATTATTACATCCATCACCTCCTGGGGCAAGTCTTCTCTTATTCCTCATACCTGTTGCGTTAAGTACTTGCTCTCTGAGTGTCCTTTGCTGGAAGAAGTTCAGGTTGAAGGATTAAAGAACAAATTCTATTAACTGCAGAGAAATGCCACTGCATTACTCTAATACCTGATAGTGCTTTATTTTATTTTGCTACATATATATACAATCAAATAATTTTAAAAGGAAGATGAAAAATAAAATACCAAAAGGGAGATGGAATAATTATTCCCCAAATACCCACGAATGCAGTTAGTAGACTGGGGCATTAAATTTTGCCCAAGCCTTCCTATTAGCCAAGGCTAAGAGGGAAACTTTTCATGTTATATAGTTCTCGTTGGATGGAAAAGTAGTAGGTGTGTGTGTGCACACAGCACGCGCACACGCATGCATGGGCACGAGCATGATGAATGGTTGGTTAGTTGGTTGGGTGGTTTTCAGTCAATCAAACCATGTTGTAGATCTAAGTGTATTTCCTTTAAGGCTTTTCTCCTTCAATTATTCTTCCAAAGTTCTTTCTTTTTTTCTTCCTGGCAACAGTCTGGCACTTTCATTTGCCAAGCCACTTCTTATTCAAAGGCCACCCCAAGTCTCACTCTCTAGGAAAACAAGTAATCTCCATCTGGGATGTGCGATGATGAGCACTCTGATCCAGTTCTTTGAGTCTCAGTTTCTCTTTTGTTGTTGGTTTTTATGTCACAATGTTATTTGTGTTTAGGACATTTTCCAAGATTGGCTTTGATTAATACCCAGCTATATTAATGTAAAAGAATAAGTAAGAAGAAAGAAAATTGTGGGGGTATAGAATCCCTTTTATATGAATATTTGGGCATGGCATTTTAAAAGGATATATAAACTAGTTTTTCCATTTCCCTTATCAATGAAATAGGAAAAAGTAGAAGAATATGGTGGAAATGCGTAACTAAATCAAATACCTGAAGCAATTTAATTCAAGTTAGCAAACCCATTATGGCACAAGAAAGGAAATCGTGTAGAAATGAGTTACACTTGGTAAAAATTTTCAAATTATTTACAATCTAATGGAATAACTTATTATTTAAAAATCCAAACTTTTTCTTACTCAGAGTCTTTTCTTCTACAGCAATCAGAATTTCTTTATTCAACAAGTATTTTCTAACTCCTACAAGGTGCAGGTATTATGATTGTTGTTAAGGATACAAACATAAATGAGACAAGATTCTGGTTTTTGTGAAAGGCATTGCTTAATAGAGGGGGAAGGTAAAAATGCAAAGATGTTTGGATAATTAATTGACTAAAACAAAGTTTGGATCAAATGAAGAGGAGTGGAGGCACGTGAAGGTACATGGAGTGTCTTAGACACAGAGTAATTCAATTTAGCTAGAGTTTTTATTTTTAAATTCTTTTTTTTCCCCCAAAGCCCCAGTAGATAGTTGTATGTCATAGTTGCACATCCTTCTAGTTGCCGCACGTGGGACGCGGCCTCAGCATGGCCGGAGAAGCGGCACGGTGGCACGCACCCGGGATCCGAACCCGGGACGCCAGCAGCGGAGCGGGCGCACCCAATCTCTAAGCCACGGGACCGGCCCTGGAGTTTTATCTTATATATTCCCCACCATAACTGTAATGGCTCAGATAATAGGTATAAAGGCCTAAACTAAGTTAGGGGCAATAGCAATGGAAAGAAGATGAGGAAACTTTGAACTATTCAAGATATCAATGGAAGCAGGTAACTGACAGGATATAACAGGTGAAGGAGAGGAAGAGGTCAAAGAAGACATGGTTCTAGCTTGGGTAGATGCTGATTTCACTAATTTGAATGTGGGAAACTGAAAGAAGAGTAGGTTTAGGGGTTCAGTTTAGGACATGTTGAGTTTGAAATGTCCGTGGAATGCGGGGTTGAATTGGTCATCAGGCAGTTAGAAATTTAGGTCTGTCTGAAGCTGAGCAGAGAAAGCTGAGCAGAAGATATAGGTTTCAGATCATACAACATTGGGTCAAAGCTGAATCATGGGGTTGGTTGGTCGGGAAGGCACCTGAGGAAGGAGCCTTAATGGACACAACTGCATTCAAATTCAAATTTATACTATCTTTAAGTCTCTTAACACTGATCTAAAACACTACCATCAAATTTATGCAATACTATGTCAAAATACATTACCTCTCCTTTTATCCATCTCACTAACTCTACACCACTTCTACATCTGGCAAATATGATGGTCAAATGGCCTTTTTCCCGACAGTCTTGCTTATCTCTGAGCCTTGTTAACTTTTTCCAATCTGTGCACGCACATACTTTGCATTACTCAGGTAAAACAGTTGTGAAAATAGAAAATGGTAGTTTTTTGGCATTGATTTTATTATTACAAGACATAAAAGTAATCTTGTGTAATATTATGTAATTATAGTTTATATTTATTTATTATAATTTGCATGTTTTCATGTAATTCATCTAGCAAAAACCCTGTGAGTCAGGATAGCTATCTCCAGTTAAAAAATGAGGGTACTTAGAGTGATTAAGTGAATTGACTAAGGTATTACAGCAATAGCTCAATTTCCACACCCAAACAATTTGCTAATACTCAGAGAAATGGGTATAAACCTGAGGAACTGTGTGTGTGTATTCATATTCATTGGTATGATATGATATGATGTGATACTTTATGACCAAAATCAATTATCTTCAATTGTTTCATCCACTTTACATTTGCAACTTGTAGCTTATCTCCCCTTTTTTAACCCTTGTCTTGCTGGGTTCTTAGAGTGTGTGGAGTGTCTTGCTGAGAGGGACTAGTGACTGAGCCCAGAGCTGATGGATAACAGTGAATGGATCATGGATGCTCTACAGCCAAACCAAAATGACCTACAGACCAACACTTTTTACTCTTTTCTGGCATCTTTATCCTTCTTTTCAAGGGAATTATGAAAGTGAACCAATGTTTCAGCAATCAAATGTAACTGTATATACTTAGCCCCTTGGTTTCCCGTCACATCATTTAACAAATATTCACTGAGTACTTATCTGGGATTGAATACTACATGCTGGGCAATGTGCTAGTAACCTGGGAGACCAAGAAGAATAAAACAGATTTTGCCCTCCAGACACTTATAGTGTAGAGGGAAAAGGCAAAAAAAAATGTAATTAACAAATTATAATTTAATGTGTGAAGACTGTTAATAGAGAGATTCAAAAGCTTTTATGGGAGAGCAGAAAAGGGAACAGGTACGTCCAAAGGTCAACAGATGTAATGATGTTTGATGTGAAACTTGAGGTAAGAGTGATTTAAGCATTGAAGAAGGTGGGAAAAAAACATTTTAAGTAAAAGCACGTGGTTAGAAGCTGCAAATTACAAAGGTAGATGAACTGTTCTTGGATAAAGAGTAGTTCATTTTAGCTAGAGTTTAAAGTTTTTTTTTTTTTTTTGTGAGGAAGATCAGCCCTGAGCTAACATCTATGCTAATCCCCCTCTTTTTGCTGAGGAAGACCGACTCTGAGCTAACATCTATTGCCAATCCTCCTCCTTTTTTTTCTCCCCAAAGCCCCAGTAGATAGTTGTATGTCATAGTTGCACATCCTTCTAGTTGCTGTATGTGGGACGCGGCCTCAGCATGGCCGGAGAAGCAGTGTGTCGGTGCACACCCGGGATCCGAACTCGGGGCGCCAGTAGCAGAGCGCGTGCACTTAACCACTAAGCCACAGGGCCAGCCCTACTTTAGCTACAGGTTAAAGTGTGTGTGTATGTACATGTGTGTATTGACAGGGGAGAGTTGAGGGACAGGAATAGGATGAGGATGGAAATTAGGATGTGTAGAAACCTCTCTTTTGTAGGAAAGAAGCTTCTGCCTCATCCTCCTTTTTCCCTCTATACACCCGAACATACCCACAGTCATGGTGTCTCCATAAAGATAATTCCAAGTAAAACGTGCAAGTATGATATATCCGTTCTGTCCAGCTGTGTGACTTCCCAAGTGGTTTCCAGCATTGGGTATTGGTTGGACTTACTCTTTATCCCAGCATACTTCACTTCCCACATGGTGAGGCTAAAACTCATAGCCAGAAGGCTTGGAAAACCTGCTCAGCTGAGGAATGCGGGCCTGCAGGCATGAAACCTGGTCTCCTTACCCAGTGTAAACAGGAAGCAAGTGATGGTTCTAATAAGGAAAACTGAGACTGTAGGCAGTGAAGTGCTGGCAGACAGCACCTAAAGCAAGCCAGGGGCCCAGTCACTCAGCTGGTAAATAATTGCTGTAAAGTCAAGAAGAACATTCAACACTACCCCCCACCCCACAACACACACATACACACTGCTATACCTTACCTTACCCAACACACAGCCCCTATGCAACCAGAGTTGTTAAAACTTGACCCTCCGTTTTTGAAACTGGAATAAAAGGAGCCAGGGGTGGGTGTATAAAAGCTTTTAGAGAAAAGTATGTGGCTGGTGGCATTCATATCAGATGACATCGCGTTCCTGTCACACAGATTGAGTTCAGGTGCTTGAAATGCTCAAGAGCCAGCTTGGGGAATTGGCCTTTTGTCTGCCTCTCCTTCAATGCATTGCTTGTCACTCTGTATGCACGGCCCCTCCCTCTTTTAGAGGGTTCACAGAAATGACTAGAAATGAAGTGCATCTGACTCTAAGGAAATGCCAAGTTCATTGAGTATGACATAGCGTCAACTTTTTCTTTCCGCCACTTAGATTCTGAGGCCACAGAGGATTCTCATGAAATGAAGCTTATGATGAGGACTGGGGAGGCATGCAATAATACAATTTGACAAACATTTATTGATCTGTGAAAGGTATCCTGACAATCCAGAGGGTGTTGGCAACGGAAATGTTGAGGTGAATCGCACTTTGGCCTTTAAATCATAGTTTGATGGCGTTGTCAATGATGTATTGACGATATTTATTGATTATTAGCAACAGGCTTCCTTTATGGCCTTTGTAATATGTTTCCAGATTCCAGCCTCATCTCATTCTACTTCCTCAACCCTTCCTGAAATACATGAGTGCGTGCGCGCGCACACACACACACACGCAGAGCTTATACACAACTCTTTATTAAAGTTAGTTTAATCTTTATAACCACCCTATGCATTTGATGCTATTAATATCCTTTTATTATGGAAAAGGAACTATAAAACTCAGAGAGGTTGGATAACTTGCCCACAGTCAAACAGCTAGTGAGTGCCATATTTGCAATTTAAGACCACATCTGTTTGATCTCAATACTTATGTTCTAACATGTTACACTTCCTTTAGTTCAGTGGTTCTCAACAGGAGATGATTTTGCCCCTGGGGGACATTTTGCAATGTCTGGAGACATTTTTGATTGTCACACTTGGGGTGGGAATGCTACTAGTATCTGGTGGGTAGAGGCTAGGGATGCTACTCTACATCCTAAAATGCAGAGACATTCTCCTCCACAGCAAATAATTGGCATTCAAAGTACGAAATAGAAAGGAATAGGACCAAGGAAGCTAAAATCTTTCCTGCCTATAAATAAATAATGATAATATTTATATCTTTAAATAATGTACTTTACAAAATATTTTTGAATGATTCACATAAATTTATGCAACAGTCTGATGAAGTTAATATTTGCTATCACTATGATTATTATTATTTTCCCATTTTCAAATGTGTAAACCAAGGCTCAGTGAGATTAAATGGTTTTTCCAAGGTCTAAACATCAGTAACTGATAGAGCAAGGAATCATTCCTGGCCCTATGTATCTAATCCCAAGCATTTGCCCACTATTCACAGTGATGGAATGGACATGGTTAGATAGCAATAAGTTCTGTATCATTGGATATATCCATGTAGAGAGGTGTGGCTTCTAGGTGAGGATGTGGCAAGGCAAATAAAATAGATGAGTGGCTGGAATTGATAAACTTAAGATCACTTCTGATCTTGAGATTCCATGATTTTAAAACACAGTGATTAAATGCCCATGTTATTAACTTATTCTACTCTGTTTGCTTTCCTCTTCTGGAAGCTGAAAAAAGAACAATTCTTTCTACTTTTCTTATCTGTCCAACTAAAGCACCGGTGGAGTTGACACAAAATCCCCAGGCTATGTGACTATGGTTTGTTTCATTCAGAACATCAATATTTGGATCTCTTCTAAGGTCTCCAAGAGGATGCTGGGACTGGGAATTAGTAATAAGAGGTACCTTCTATCTTTACCACCACAGACTGAAACTCATGGAGAACAAGCAAAACCCTACTTGTCTCTTAGTCTTTAGCCTTAATGAAGTGATTCTATTTTTTAAAGTAATGTTTTGATATTATCCACTTAGGCAAATATTACTTTAAAGAAAAATAGAGGGCCGGCCCCGTGGCTTAGCGGTTAAGTGCGTGTGCTCCGATGCAGGCTGCCCGGGTTCGGATCCCGGGCGCGCACAGACGCACTGCTTCTCCGGCCATGCTGAGGCCGCGTCCCACATACAGCAACTAGAAGAATGTGCAACTATGACATACAACTATCGCCTGGGGCTTTAGGGGAAAAATAAAAAAAAAAAAAAAAAAAAAAAAAAAAAGAAAAATAGAGAGACAAATACCTGAGTTTGTTCTGAAACCACACAGATACTGAGGTACTCTAACAAACTCTATGTTGTTTTATCATCAAAGTCACTATTTTTTTTTTTACTTCTAATATTATCTAAAAACCATAGATTTCAATGCCTCTTTTCAAAAGAGCAAACTGAGGCTTAAAAACGGGAAGTGAATTTACAATGTCATGCAGCTAGTAAATTGTAGAAGTTTCATTTGCATGGATTTTTTTTTTTTTTTTTTGCTTATGGTTTAGGTCAACTAGTAATGATAGATACATCAAAATTTTAGATTTCTTGCTTACTAATAAGGAAACTAAGCCTAAAATGGAGAAGTGGTTTGCCCATGGGCAATTTGGTATAAAATTAAGAGTCTAGGATAAAACCTATGTGGAAAATTGGATTATGGTAAAAGACTACAAGCTTCTCCTTCTTCATTGAATTATCACTCTTGTGTTAATCCTTTCAAGCAAAGATTGGCCTCTTCATGAAGAAGTGGTAAGCGCAATGGTCACTTTACATAGTATGCTTAATAATTTGGATTGATTTAGGAATATACTCTAAGAGTTTTAATTTAGACAAGTGAGCTAGTTGCCTAGGAAACAGATTTGAATCTCACTGGGAGTAGGCCCTACTCCTAATGTTCTTTTTGACCATGATTCAGAAGTTGGAGTGACTAAGTCATTTACCTTCTATGAGCCTTGGTTTCTAACATGGAAATGATGATACTTTCTTTTACCTACCTGATAGGTTTATACTAGAACGAGGTAATGGATATAAAAGAGCTTATTGGAAACACAAAGATGTGAGCTTTCCTAATTCATTTTCTTATATCTCTGTTTGGAATGCTCCCTAAATTGCCCTCCTCTTATTCCAATTCAACTTAGCTTGACCAAAAGAAGGAATTTTTTTCACTCATTTAACTTAAAAGTTCTGGGTAGGGCTGATCTAGTAATTCAAATGACTTTGTCAAGAATTCATCTCTCTCCATGTCTTAGTTCTTTCACCTTTGTTGGCTTTGTTCTCAATCAGGTTGTCACTATGTGTGGCAAAAATGACCACGAATACCTCCAGGCTTGTGTTCTATCAGTTTCACAACCGCATTGGTCACGTGCCCATACCTGAACCAATCTCTGTGAGGGGAGGAATGGATTCCTCTGATTGATTAGGCTGAGTCATGTGCTAAAGTCAGCTCCACTTAAACTATTTGGACCAAGTGGAAGAGGGTGGTTCTCCAAAGGAAAATCGAGGTACTCTCATTGGAAGAAGAATCTCAAATGGTGAAAAAGATGCTGGGTTGGAAAAAAACAGCAGTTGTCAACTAGGCCCTCCCTTACCCCATTTGACCTGTTGAAACCCTATTAACCCTTAAAGGATTATCTCAAGAGTCTCCTTTTGAAGTCATTCCTGATCCTCTAGCCATGTATAATTTCTCCCCTTTTGTATTCCTTTAGCATCTTGTGCCTCTTTTTGCTGTTTATTTTCATGAACTTTGTATAATCATTACAAGTTTATTTCTTACATTATTATAGTGTCACTTCTTTGAGGGCAGAGACTATATCTTACTTGTCTTTAAATCTTCAGCAGCGCCCAAGAGGTGTCTGATTCATAATAAACTGTCAGCAAATATTTGTTAAACTGACTTCTTAATGTTGTACAAATTATGAAAATGAAAAATAAACAAGATGAGGCAGATGATTTTATTATGTACATAATTTATTAACTGATTAATTTATTAAAAGGCTAACAGAAGCAACGTTAACAATTCTGAGAAAGGATTTCTGTTTAAGAAGTAAGAATAATGGCAGCCCCAGGAAAGTGGTCAACTTCTGTGAAGACTGGCTGGGGAGGGGTGTCTCTGGCCCAACTCTGTGTTCACTAACTCTGTGCTTCTTTTCCTCTTCAGTTGTGTGGATTCACGTCTAAGCTAGTTCCAGCTATCCAGAATGCCCACAAGAATTCCACTGGATCTGGAAGAGGAAAGGGACTGACGGTGTTAACTGAACCCATTTTGATTGAGACGTACACGGGCCTGATGTCATTCATTGGAAACCGCAACAAACTTGGCTATTCCCTCGCCCGTGGGAGTATTGGTTTTTGAGACTCTTTGGTGTATAAGTAGATCATCCATAGATATATCATTGAAGATTCTGTTTCAGCCCACCATATTTTTGAACTGAAACAGCTAATTACTTTTAAATAGTATTATATGATTTGAATATTTAGTGTCTTAGGAAATCTAAAAGCTTGGTTAGACTAATAGATGCACACTTCAGACCTCATATAAGAATAATCAAATTTCCTAAAACCGGAAAATAAATTCAGCTAAGCCATCAAATAGTGTTAGCAAATGACTACTTGATCAGACACTCGGGGCAGACTTTCTGGGTTATTGTTCCTCTGTCTTCTAAATGCAGACATTTTCTAAGTCTTAATATTCAGCCCTCTGATCCTGATCTTCTCTCTCATTGGAGTATCGTTGTCTGTATTATTTTAGCTATCCTATGAGAATAACTTCCAAATCTGTCTTCCCATCTCTGACATATCTTCAAGATTCAATTTTGCATTTCTGTCTGCTGATCATCTATGTTAGTGTTCCAATGGCCACTCGCATTTGGCATCTTAAAAATCCTAGATTTCTCTGTGGCATTTTTATGGTCCCAGTCATCATCCTTGAAATCCATCAGTTTTGATTTGTTTAAATTCCTTGCCAAATACATTCCATATAGTATCTCTCTTAGTCTATTTGGGCTGCTATAACAAAATACCACAGACTGGGTGGCTTACAAACAACAGAAATTTATTTCTCACGTTTCTGGAGGCTGGAATTCTGAGATCAGGATGCTAGCATGGTCAGGTGGGGGCACTCTTCCGCGTTGCAGACTTCTTGTTATATCCTTACGTGGTAAAGGGGCAAGGGAGTTCTCTTGTGCTTCTTTTATAAGGGCTTTAATTTCTTTCTTGAGGGCTCATAATCATAATCATCATGTCATAATCATCTCCGAAATGCCCCACCTCTTAATACCATCACATTGAGCTTTAGGATTTCAACATATGAATTCTGGGGGGACACAAACCTTTGCACCATAGCAGTACCACATCTGTATGTGGCTTAGCATTCTATCCCAATGCCCAGATGTCAAACTTAAAGTTCATTCTTCTTTCCAAATTATTCATATACTCTTTCTCCTTTCCATTCTCACAGGTACATTATTAGATCAATTTTTTTTTTTTTTTTGTGAGGAAGATCAGCCCTGAGCTAACATCTGCCAATCCTCCTCATTTTGCTGAGGAAGACTGGCCCTGGGCTAACATTCGTGCCCATCTTCCTCCACTTTATATGGGACGCTGCCACAGCATGGCTTGACAAGTGGTGCATCGATGTGCTCCCGGGATCCAAACCGGGGAACCCAGGGCGGCCGCAGCGGAGCGCACACACCTAACCGCTTGTGCCACCGGGCTGGCCCCTAGATCAAATTTTTAATTCTGTTCACCTGGGTTATTGCTACAGCCTTTTAATTGGGATCCCTGCTCCAAGGCTGACCCTGTTCTAATCCATCCCACACTTGGTTGCCAAACTCCTATAGCACAATTTGATCATATCACTCCCTGCTCAAGAACTTTCAATGGCTCATTCCCTTTTGCAATTTTTTGTTCAAACATTTTTTTTTTTCCCAACAGCAGACCCTCTCCTTCTAATGAAATCTGTTTCTGATGCCCGATATGTAAATAGATATAAGTAGCTCCACTATGATTAAAGTGGAGATGGGAATGCCACTGGCCTCCTCTTTTTTGGGTCTTAGAGGTGCCCCCTGTGGAATGTCTGTGGATCCCAGAGGGTTTTGAGGAGCATGTTTTCAAAAACACTGTCCTAACTCATTCTGTTTCCATTGCTCTTTTTGCTCATATTTCCTCTTTGTTTCTCCCTGACTTATGTCTAATTTTGAATAACTCAGGAGATTATCTCATCTCTTCAAGTTTCTTTTCTTTTTCAATTTCATTTATTTTCAATTTATTTTGAAAAGAAGTTTTGAATGTTGGACACCATACACATTATTATAATCAGATTTTTGCTTGTTCCAAGACCCAAAGTTGAGACACCTTGGTTAGTATTCAAGTGAAAAATTCCTCTTTTTTTGGCTTGTGGGGAGTCTATTTTTAAAGTTTTTCTTCTAAAACCTTACTTCTTCAATTTCAAAGATTTGTCTTCTGATACATTCACAAACGTCAATTTGATGCAGGCATTCAAAACACAAGCCTTGATTAACCCTTATTTTATTTTATCTTTGTCTTTGTTTACTTCCATTACTATTTACCTCCCTCCCTCTCTTTATCTTTCTCAGCACCCACTTTATGCCCCCCGCAATGGCAAATATTGTTACAGTCCCCAAGGCAGGGAACTTCTATTCAGACTGTAAAAGGAAATGTTGAAATCCTTAGCTGTCCTGTCAACAGTAGTGGAATGAAAAGTCGTTGGATTATTTTGGCAGTGGTTCTGAAGCAGGCATAATTGGCAAATTATTATAACACTGCTGCCCAAAAATCCCCATTTGCCTCAAGGTAGTGGCATTTGTTGGCAGAAGCCTCTGAAATGTCCAGCACATTCCATTTAAGGATCAGCCTGACAATTGACTTCTTTCTGCACATTTGTCCCCCTCGTAACATAAGCCAGACTATTCCCAAATGACCTTCTAAAGGATACAATGTAGCATCATCAATGGAAGTAAATCAGAAAAGATGAGAGAGAGGAGGGTAATGTCTCTTAGCCCTGAGGTCCAGTCTGTAATAATAAGATAAGCATTTAATAACACCAAAGCTGTAAGTATGGAGAAGAATGAACTTAGAGATGACATGAGAACTAGCTTCACATTTCCCAAAGACTGTCCTGTGGGACATCCCATAAGCTGAAAAATGGGATCGAGGAAGCAAGCTTATGACCAGAGGATGAGAGGTTTCAGGAATTTGGATGGCAGTTTAAGATAAGAAAGAACTTATAGTTAGAAATGTCCAAAGACGGGATGGGTTGCTCCTTGAAATAGTGAACCCCCCATCACTTGAAGTGTTCAAGTAGGGACTAGATGAAGTGAGTATTGTGAAAGGGATTGCTGGGGAGATGACTGATATAATCCTTTAAGGCCAGAGACCTTTTGATTCTCCAAATAATTGTTGCTAATGATTAGATAATTAGACCCTTTTTTCTTTGGAAAGAGTTGAATCAGTCATGTGAGACCGTGGAAAATTGCCTTCACTTTCCTAAAGTTTAATTTCCTCATCTGTGAAATGGCGAAAATGATACTTCTTCTGCCTACTTTATAAAGATCTTGTAAGGACTCAATAAAATGAGGTTAAATTATTTTCTTAAATAAAAAGCTTTGAGTACCTGCCTGTAGAGCGATGTGACTATGGCAGTAGAAAGTGGGACAACATCCGAGGGACGTGAACTCAGTTCGTTCTGGAAATTATTTCTTGGTCACTATGGATCTACTGACCATCATTTTCCCATTTGACACTTGGTGTTCTCACTTGCGTTCCTTGTCCATAAGCTCACAGGCAGCCGCAAACCACAAACTAAGGGACCTATGTGTACACTTGGGCTTTTCCTTCAGACTTTCATCTGAACTATACCAATAAAATTTCCCAAAGGGTCATTATATGTTTGATTGAGAATAGGATTAGACACAAGAGGCGTTAAGTGCGGAGCATATCATCATAAAAATGTTATGGACGGCCATCTTCTTTATCCATTCGGGAAATCCCACTAGAAAAATCCCAAATAGGTCTCCTTTCAGAAACTCTTTGAACATCTCTATTGACAGATTGCTTATAGTCTTCTGATACATCTTGAGAAGTACTGATGGTTAGAAATTTCTCCTTCTGTTGATTTAGACACTTTAAGATCCATCTGCCATCTCTCATTTAAAAAAAAATTCTTATGGAGCAGGTTCAGAGTTTCCATACTAGGATGTGGGACATTTGGGTACAGAGGCAAGGCTGATGGATTCTCTAACATTTACCCGAAGGGGAGCTGTCAAGAATCACCACGCCTGACCTCCCTCCCAGTGGGCAATTGGACCTCTTTGGAGGCCTGACCTTTGGCCATCCTCTAAGGCAGAAAAGAGAAGCCAATTTATGAGTTTTGAATCTTTTGCCTTGAGGCCCATTCTCATTCTCCTTTTGCTGAAGCATTACAAGGAAGCCAATTCACAGAGCCCTGAGGCTAAAGAAGCATAGAAACCATCTAATCCAATGCTTTCATTTCACAGAACATGAAGCAAAGGCCTAGAAACTGGAAAGAAATTGCTCAGAAAGCAGATGGTGAATTTTTGGCAATACTGAGATTAAACTCTAAAGCCTCCAATTTCATATTCCTGGCTCACTGCTCTTTCCATATATCTCCATTCCCAGGGAAAGGAATGTCACTTAAATCAGTGTATCATAGTTTCTGGGTTAATTCTGAGGTAAGAAGACAATAGATCGCCGTTGTTTAGGGGACTTTCCAGAAACTACTTGTATTTTCTTAAAGGCTAAGGTCACTCATAGAGCTGTCTGATTTCCTATCTGATCCAAAAGCCCAAACAAAGCTGCGGAAGCCAACAGAGCCAGCAGATATTTTGTAAGGCGGCTTTACCTCTGCCTGGCATTTTGTGGGGCAGGAGAGGGGAGGGCAAAAGTATTAAATTTAGGCTTAAAAGCTCCTCAGAAATTCTTTACACACAAGAGACCAAGTTGGAGAAAAGAAGATGACTCGTGCCAAGGGGAAGAAAGAGAGAGACTAATGCCTGTGGTTTTCAAAGGTTAACAACAAAAAAGAGCCCAAGTATTTGCACAGGGATGAATGCTCATTGGCTCTTGGCCAACAATTATACAAGGTCTTGTGCCCACATCCTGTAGCTGTGGTTTAGGGACGCTGCTCATGAGTGACTTCTTATGCTTAGTGGCAGGAAACTTTAGTCACTGATGTGTAAACTCACCTTTGGTCTGCACCTCCCACAACGTGCTCTGAAGGCAGTTAGGGGGCCCGGCCTCCTAATTTCCTTGCAGATACCAGTTCCTCAGAGGCTAAGGAAGAACTCTGTTTCAGACCTTAGGAGTCTGAGAGTTGATCAATAGTTATCTCATTCTACTCAATTGTGGCAATCCCTAAGGATAATTCTGTAGCCACAAGAATGCTCTGCTAAACTCTCGCTTTAGACTCGAAAACCAAGATAAAAAAAAATGTGAGCTATATTTCATTTCAGGGCTGTAACCAATATGAAATATGAGAAGTAAGTTCATGAGGTTGCTTCTGAGCCTAGATTTGGTATCTGATCAGTTGTTTTACACTCAATTTTTAAAAGTTCTTAGTAAACATCTCACAAGTCTCCTTTTCAGTGAAGCCAGATGGAATTTGCAAGAAATTGTTCAAAAAGCAGTTGGTGAATTTTTGGCAATACTAGGATTAAACTCTAAAGCTTCCAATTTCCTGTTCCTGGCCCACTGCTCTTTCCATACATCTCCATTCCCAGGGAAAGGCCTGTCGTCTAAATCAGTGTATTATAGGTTAATTTTAGGTGAGAAAACTATAGGTCTAGTTTAATTAACTCTTGTGTTTTTAGGTAGATATGAGAGATTATGATGCTACGTTATGAATGGAGAATATGTTGGGATCAAGTTCTCTGAACCACCACCTTGTCTCTCACATCCTGTCCACAATGCCTACTCCATGCATCTCAGAAATTCCTTTTCCTTCCTTTTATATTCCCTGCTTACTCTTTATGGAATCATTGAAATTGACATTGGAAGAGACCTGAAAGCTCATGTAGTTTAGCCTCCTGCCTGTTTCAGGAATGCCCTCAACCAAATCACACACAGTAGATGCATAATCAGCTTCTGCAAAAACATTCCGAGGGCACAAAACCCCTTGCTTTCTACAGCAGCTAATTCCACTACTAAGCAGCCGTAGCAAGTAGAAGGGTTTTCTGAGTGCTGCACCCAAATCTTCCTCCTTGAAAATTTATCTTTTTGGTCCCAGATCTTTCTTTGAAGTTACCGCAAATAATCAATTTCCTATTTCATATGATCACACTTCAAATAAAGACAGCTAACTGGATCTCTCCCAACAAGTAGTTTTGTTTTTTGACACAAAAACCCCACTTACCACAAACATTCTTCAGGTGCTAGATTATCCAGAGCCCTTATTGAATATGTCTCTTATTTATCGTCTATTCTGTTTGCTTAACATATTTTTAAAAATATTATATTCAACACTGGCATGGCAGTTCAAACATAGTCTGACTAGCACAGGTTAGAATACAGTTGTTCTTCATTTGCTATTATATTGTTATTGATGAAACCCAGGTTTTCTGTATCTTACTATTTGTTCACATGAAACTTATGGTTAACTTCACACTATATGTAATATATAACTTTTTTCTGATTTAGTAATCTCATTCAAGGAACAAATGAGACCACTGTAGTATGGATTACTCAGAATGAACTTATATTAGCTCTAATTAATCACTGCTTTCTTTTTGGCTTTTAAATTTATTTGTTAATTTTTTTTTCAAAGTTATCTGTTTAACGTTTTATCCTATAGTTCTGCTTGAGTCAGTGTCAAACTTATTCTTCTATAGTATCCAGAAACCAATATTATTTTTAAGTGGAATTTTTTCTGTCTTCAGTCTAGAGGACAAAGTAGGCTTGGTTACCATGATGGACAACTGAGCCAAAGCTGTGATCGGAATGGTTTGATCCACAGAGATCTTTGGCATTGGTTAGTTGATCATTTTGTTCCTAGAACAAAAATAGATGGGCAGCCCACTCTAGTCTTATTTGATCTGAATAAGCAGAAGTGAATTGAAGTCTTGCTTGAATCAACACCTGCCACCCAGGATACTATTATCCTCATTGAATTCAGATTATCCAATTCAATGGCAATAGTCCCCACTGTCATTCTTGGCCTACAGAGAATAGCCACAATGGAGCAAGAATGTTGGGATTCCCCTCACAAATGTATTTCTCGTGACCTTGATGAAGGAAGTGTCTCTGGATCTTCTTAGGAGTTGTAGTTAGAGGATAGGTGAGAAGGTCTTACATAATAAATCCGCTTTATTACCCCAATCTCCCAAAACCTTTGGATGCCTTTCTCTAGCATTTCAACTTCATTCAATATATACTTCTTTTGGATCCATGTTTTAGTCAATTAACCAAGTAAACTATTAGAGTCATTCTTAGTGTCTCAAACACATTGAATCCAGAATCTTAGCCTGGTGCACTCTAATCAATAAATTTTGTCTGCTTCAACATTATATTTCTTCAACCCTGATCTAATACCCTTAGGATCAGTTCCCATACATGTTCTCCAGTTTTCTGTTGATATAAATTGGCAAAACCTCGCAATTATTTGGAGGTATTTTGTACCTTCTCATGAATCACACTTTTTTACTTACTTTTTAGAAGCTGAATTTGGTTATAAGTTTAGCAACAATGCAGAATGAGAATTTATTGCACATTTAATCAGTGCTGACTCCAACTACAGCTGTTGATCCAGATGTGTTTTTTTTTTTTTGCTTGAGCAAAACAATACATTCCCTGGCACCTGGTATGCAGGTATTGATCTCATGAGGTTTTTTTTCCTTTCTTTTTACTTGTTATTAAAGATCATCAGGGCAGTTTGCTTTCAGCTGTCAGAACTAGCAATACACTCAGGGTTATGTCTACCTTCCAAACCTATATCATATTCTAGTCAACAGGGAACTTGATCACCTCTCTGTTCCATAAGACATCATGCTGGTCTGTTTCACTGATGATATCATGTTGATTTAACCAGGTGAACAGGAAGTAGCAACTATTCTAACACTTATATGACACACAAAAATAAATCCCCCCAAAATTCTGGGACTTTAGTCACCAAAAGTCACATCGTTGACTTTTTTAGGGGATCAGTGGTCTGGGACATGTCAAGATACATTTATTAAGGCAAACAGCAACTTTTTGCCCTCCTATGACTAAGAAAGAGCCACAATGCCCAAATGGGGTTCTTTGGATTTGGGAGGCAACATGTACCTCATTTGGGTCTGCTATTTGAACCGTTGACCAAGTAATCCAAAAGGCTGCAAGTTTTGAGTGGGGCCCAGAACAGGAGAAGGATCTGAAATGGGTCCACGCTGCTGTGCAAGCTACTTTATGACTTGGGCTGTATACTCAGCGAATCCAATGGTGCTTGAAGTATTTGTAGCAAACAGAGATGTTACATGAAACTTTTGATCATTCCCTATACGTGAATCACTGGATAGACCTTAGGATTTTAAGCAAAGATATTCCATCCTCTTAGATAACAATTTTTCCTTTTGAGCTTTTGGTTTGCTACTGGGCCCTAGTAGAGACTGAGCACTTGACCATAGGCCACCAAGTTGCAATGCAGCCTAAGCCTCCCATAATGAACTGGATGTTGTCTGACTTATCAAGCCATAAATTTGGGCATGCACAGCAGCATTATATTATCAATTAGAGGGGATATATATATGATAAGGCTCAAACAGGTCCTGAAGGCACAAGTAAGTTGCACGAGCAAATGTCCCCAAGAATCATTGTACCTATTCCTACTACATTTTCTTCTCTCTCTCAACCCACACCTATGGCTTCATGGAGTGTTCCCTCCATCCAATGGACTAAGGAAAACAATTTGAGCTTGATTTACTGATGGTTCTGCGTGATATACTGCATCACCTGATAGTGGATAGCTGTGGCACCTGCTCCGTGGTGGTCCTGAAAGACTGTGATGAAGGAAATTCCTCCTAGTGAGCGGAAGAAACAAAATGCCATTTCTATGTTCTGCTTCAGAACTACTTTTCATGTTATAAATGAGGAAACTGAGATCTGGAGCAGTGATGTGATCCAGTTATGGTCACACATCCCTCACAAAGCCACCACAGTTTCCTAGTGCAGAGACGTGGTGCCACTTCTTCCATTCTACCTATATCAGGTTGGGTTCACTTTCACATAATATAAACCACTTCACTGTTTTAAACACAAAGTGTTTTAATATATGGAATTAAGTACTGGCAGCATTGTTGGGAAGGCTGGAGGCACAAGCTCTAGGCTGGGACTTTGGAAGTGATTCCCAGAACAACACTGCAAAATTGGCCCACCCAAGGATTAGTTAGTTATCTCTGCCATACACAAGAAGCTAGGCAATAAGGAAGTTGCTATCCTGAGAGCAGGCACCAGGATCACACCACTTGAGCTACAATCCAATGATCAGAAGCTTTCACTAGAGCCGCTGGCTCCAGAGCCACATTGCATCTGCTAGATTTGCACCAGCAAAATGAAAGTGACATTCTTTCCTTCCTCCTCACTTATTCTGAAGCAGCACATGGGAAGGGTATTCCATTTCTTCCTCTTGCAATAATAAGTATAAGAATTGAGTGTTTATAGGTACCAGGCAGTGTGCTAAGATCTTGGCATTCAGCAAATCAGTGAATCCTCAAATAACTCTCTCAGTAATATAATATTAATGTCACAATCTCCATTTTGAAATGAGGAAAGAAAAGTACAAAGAGGCTAAGAAACTTGGCCAAGATTCTGTACTTGTAGGTAGAAAACCTGGATTAAGTTAGAACTTAATCACATCCAGAATCTAGCTACAAAGGAATTTGAGAATTGTAATATTTAGCTTTCTAATCTCTGCAGTAAAATAAAGCCCACTAGAACAAGGTTAGAATAGATGTTCAGCCAGCCATTCTACTGGATCCACAACCTGGCTTATGTTAAAGATAACTGTTAAACTATTTTCTTCCCTGGTTGTGAACTCCTTGAAGGCATCCCAGCTTCTCCCCTAGCACAGACCTTTACATGTATTAGGCAATCAGTAAATGTGTTTTATGATGCTGATGCCATAGGCATTTTAGTTTCAACGCATTTCAGTAGCACGTGTTTAAGCTTCTATGAAACCACTGCCTCTTTGTGGTCTGGTTTTACAGAGCAGCAGACCAAATTGGGCCTTCACCCTGACTTTAGAAAGAAATAGTATTTTGATTTTACCAAAAGCCTTTTTATTCCTCAGACTTTGTTGTGGTTATATCAAAAACATATAGCAACACTCAGAATGTGTCATAGTTACAGAAGGTGAGGAATGGCCTTTTATTGGGGTAAAAAAAAGCATAAAGAAGACTAGCTGAGTGATGCCTGGAGCACCAGTCAGGAGCTTGTCGGTTTTAGAACAGAGATTGGTTAGCAGAAGTGCAGGCCACACCTAGAATAAGCACAACACGATGACCTGGCAGATACTCTGGCCAGAAGAGGTGTGTCAGGAAGAAGTGATGAACTGAGGCTCTCCCAGACCACCGTCAGCTTCAGGCAGAGTGAGCTGCAAGCCGTAGAGACCAGCCATCTGATTTTAGTGACTTTTCAGATGATGGTTCCAACAGGAGAGGTAGGGAATGCGGGAAGTGAAAACGAGTCACAGGAAATACAATGTATTCAGATTTGGATACACTGAGTATGAGGGACTATGGGACATCAAGTGAAAATTTTCCTGTTTAATCAGCAGGTACATGTGAAGGCATGTTGCCAAAAGACAGGATCTTTGGCTAAAGATACAGGTCAGGAAGTCATCCAAGAATGAGTGGTAGTTAAAACCGTAAGTGTGGATGAGATTGCCTAGAGTGAGTGTATAGAAGTTTCTACGATAATGGAAAATTCCATAATTCTATGCTGTCCAACACGGAAACCACTGCCATGAAATATATCAAATGAGACTTAAGAACTGCAATTTTTATTTTATTTTAATTAATTTAATTTCAGATAGCCACAGTAGAGGCTATCCTATTGAACAGCACAGGTATAGAATGAAGAAAAGGAGTTGACTGCAAATAAAATCCTTATTAACAGCAATATTGAATAGCTGAAGTTATCTTTAAACAAGAACATATTCCTTTTTGGTTATGTTTTTCTTCAATATTTTATCAAATGGTAAAGAAATTCAAATGATATAGAAGAGCTTGTGTTGGAAAACAACAGCTTCCCAACTGATGTCTTCCTACTTTCAATTTAGTGATAATTTATTTTAAGGGCATTATTTCTGGTTTTGCTGGTAGTTTCCTTCATAACATCCAAAAATTTGTTTATATTTCTATGTATTGATTTATCAACATCAAATATTATGTATTGACTTCTTCTGTAAAGAACCAGACTTAGTTCACATACACTATATTTCATACTTCCCTTTCCTCCTTAAATATATATTATTTTCACTTTTCTATTGATTACATTTATTTCTTAAATAATATACTTTCACTTCTATTTCTCTATCAATTTTAGTTTCTATCTCATCTCCCCTTTATGAAAATAAAGATGTTAGTGAGATAACCCTAGCTTTTCTCCCACAACTCTTATTTTTTGCCTTTTGTCAAATATGTATTTACTTCTACATTACCCAGGTTGTAAACATTTACATTCTATTCTGGAATCATATTCAGTGTGTCACGCTTGTCTGCACTTAGTAATTCTGAGGAAAGTTGTGATGGGGCTCGTGGACAGAGGAATG
Source organism: Ceratotherium simum simum (assembly GCF_057802395.1). Taxonomy (NCBI): domain Eukaryota; kingdom Metazoa; phylum Chordata; class Mammalia; order Perissodactyla; family Rhinocerotidae; genus Ceratotherium; species Ceratotherium simum. The sequence continues at coordinate 34,280,556 of NC_141914.1, read as the reverse complement.
TGAGACAAATTATCTGCTGATTTGCTTTAGTTCTCCATCTTACTCTGCTGGTGCAAAAATAATAACTCATTGTCTATATGTCTTTAAATTTATCAGATGTTTCATTTTTGTGATTCTCTCACAGGCCAATAAGTTATTAATATTCTTGTTTTGCAGATAAAAAACAAAAATGGAAATAAATAGAATGACTTGACTCATTGACTTGAAGTAGTTGAGAGTCAGTTAGGTTTTCTGATAACATATCACCTCACAAATCTGTTTTCAGTAAGGTTTTCTAATCGCTCAAGTTTGCAAAAAATTTATGGGTTGGGTTCCTTCGTTCAGGATTACGGTTCATGGTTCATGTTGGAGCAGAGAAATTTGAAGCTTGTGTACTGTGACCACATTTTCTTTCAAGGAACTGTAGAAATGCCTCCAGGCATCTGGGCGCTTGGTGAACGCAAGTTGGCAGATGCTTAGCTATGGATAAAGAATCATCTAACATTAAACTAACATTTACCAAGCACTCATGTGCTAGTGTCTGGGCTAGGATATTTCATATGCATTATCTTATTTAATCCTCATAGCAACTCTCTAAGTAGAGAATAGATTGAGATGGAATTGAATAGTTCGAATTTCAGTAATTCATCACTATGATTGAGTCCTCTCCTATAAAATGGGCGAGAATAACATGTCCCCTAGACATATTTTGCAAATGGGCATATTCAGAACATGAATTGAATTTGGTAAAATCAAATGAAATTAAGTGGTTTGGTTGCTTGGGAGATAGACAGTATACAACCATAACACTGATGAGTAATAGCAAAGTATTACAACACCTTGCTCCTGTTACCAGCAATGGAATTGATCCAAATGGATTTGCATTGGGAACTATTCCTGTGCACAAAGCAAAAGACTCTGAACACTCTTCTAAATTGTGAAATTCCATTGAGGATAGTGCTAGAGTGATTGTACAATAGGGGTGGGTTCCTGATCCACAAAACCCACCCAGGACATTTCCTGTCATTTTCTGTAATCCTGTGATTAATGCAAACTCATTCAAGAAGTATCTCAGGCAGGGGGCAGATCCAAATTTTACACAGCATATATGACATAGGGACTCTCTTTAAGAAAAAATAATATGATATTGTTAATACAAAATTCGGCATAAAAATGAATAGTTTTTGAAGGACAAAATACATCTCAACCCATTACAAAAAATTATAGATATTACAAATCTGACAAATACTACAAAAAAATTTTTAAAATCCAGAAAGTAACATAATACCTTCATTAATTAATACATCTATATAATACTTTATTCATACCTATTGTGGACTGTAGGTTGATCACCTCCTCCTGTGGCAATACATTTTTTAAATTATTTTCTGTAAAGAGAATAGATAATTCAATTTTTCATCAGTTGACAGTTTAGAAAAGTTTCATTCAGCTTCACAATTCATTATTGATAATGGAAAATGTCTATCAAGTTTCTTCCACACAGGAGATATGAAATTTGGAAGAATTTTCACAGACTACCTCTTAGCTCTGTATATTTTAAACCCTGTTCTTCTACACTACTCTCATGTTGGCCATGCCAAATGCCTTAGCACCCATTTGTATCTCTATAGGAGCTGAGTTTTGGTCCTGCCCTTCCTTTGAATCTCGGTGCTAGTTGGTTATAGAAGTGTTCTTGGAGGCCAGTCCTATGTCAAAATAAACAACAACTTAATTCTCATGAAAGTGACTGGAAACCACATAATTATATCTTACTAAATCTCCACTAAATGTTAACCTGCCTCAACTTCCCCTTAACCAGATTTCACAAATGCCCCTGGCCATTTGTGGGAAGAGTGATGGAGGGGAAGACAGAATAGAAAGAAACAGCATTCTTAACCAATTGCAGTTAAAATATTTACCTTTGAAAATTAAAAAAAAGAAGAAGACAAATGACCATGGAAATACATTGCTAAGGCCCTCTCATGACCTCAGAATGGATCCATTAAAGGAGGTATTTTGAAATTTAATCTTCATTAGCTTCATAGTAAAATCCACTCTGACCCCAGGTTTGTGGAAGGAGTAACAGATTGGGAGTGCTAGACCTTAATTCTAGTCCTGGCTGTCCCACAGATTCACTATATGGGCCTTGGACAAGTTATTCACCCCCTGACTCCTCGGTTATTCCTTTAAAAAATGAGAGTTTTGACTAGATAACACCCAAAGTTCTCTTCCCCCTCTGACATTGAGTTGTATCAAGAAGAACTGGTTGCAATAGCAAAATCCACACAGATGGGGGCCTTCCTGTCTTCACAGGCTCAGGGCACATAGCATCTAGGCCTAAATTCAGGAGATAGAAGCAACCCTTGCCATTTCCACTTTGTTTTGGAAGTAACTGCCTTGTTTTTCAAGAATGTAGTCAGACAGCTCTTTTCCAGGAAGAAGATGTAGTCTTTCCAGGGACGCTAGTCCCCTTTGCATCCCAGTGCTGTCCTTGTGAGTCACTAAACGATTGATGAGGGGCTTGTTTCCATGGTGACCACTTCTGCCCTTCCCAGCAGCTGGAGAGCTTAACCCAATGCTGACACAGCTTCCTCAGTTGGGCTGGGCATCCACTTAACCAAAGCATTCAGGGCAGGACTTGACAGCTCTGCACTTTGGGCTCTGGAAGGGATTCCAGAAGGAAGAAGAGTGGGAGTATGATGAAACCACTCATCTGTGCTCTCATTTTTTCCATGGGTTAAGGTCTCAAGAGGTATGTCCTAGCTGGAAAGGCACGTTAATGGCAAAAGAGTCTTGAGGGGCTCTCAAATGCTGAATGAAACATTTCTTGGTGGGTGGGTCTGTCCAGTGAGACTTCCCATACCATTTACTTTTTGACCTTTCTAGAGTAATTTTCTATCTTCCCTGGTCCATTGGGCTAAGTTTTCTACACCTCAATTTCAATCAAGTCCACTTCTTTTGCCACCAATAAACTCTTTGACAGTTTCTAGATCTATCCCCCCTTAGCTGCCTTTTTCCTAGGTCTATCAATATAAGACCAAGAGCCATTTGCTTGAATGGAGAACCATGCCTAAAAGTTAACAGACAGTCACAGCTGTGTTAGAGGATTCAGGCGCGAGTACATTCTAAAATAGAACTCAGCCACAGAGGGCATGGAAACATGCCGTAGTCACCACTGCCAGGGAATGCAGCCCTGAAGCTTGGTTTTTCACGCCTCAAACTCATTAAACCCCCAGCCTGCATTTCACACATCATGTCCCTCCAGAATCTCTGGCTTCCTTCCTTTAAACAGAACACCCTTTTCTTCCTCAGGTGGCTTCAACTGGTCCTTCACCAATTTGTTATTAATATTACTATTCATCCAGAATTTTCTGGATGCCAAAGCTATAACATTAGGGAACATAATGTCCCTGTGGAGGTAAGAATTGCTCTAATTACTAGAATTATTGGTTTATAGGCTTGTAGAGCAGGAGAGGATCCCAGAGATCATGTAATTCTACCACTCACCATCCTACAGTTTGGGCAAAAAGAGGACCAAAGATTACATAGTGAGTTTGGGTCATAACCAAGAAAATGGAAACTGACTCCTTGCCCTGTATTTATTTCTATTAAGCCATTTTAAAATCATTATTCTTAACGCCAAATAATTTTGTGAAGGTACTGAGATAAGTTTTATAGAAGTAGGTAGCTAATACAATCTGCTAGCTAATTGCCTTAATCTTTTGGATTAGTTTTAGAGTAGAGACTGGCCTAGAGGTACCAAAGAAATTGTCCCCTGACATACACAAAAATCCTGGTTATTTGTTTTCATTATCCAAATCTCCATGTGCAAATATCATAGTTCATAACTAAATACTTTGATGCGTATGCATATTCATTTAATAAGCCATCTGAACTACTGACTGTGTGCAGGTGCTATCCCTGCTACCATGGCGTACTGAGACAGGAAATATGATAAAGGCTGGATGGAGTTCCCAGCATAGCACTAACCCCTTCCACCCCTGCATGCTAGAACTCTAGAATAAGGCAGATTGGGATATCTATTTTTAAAAAGTTTAAGATTGCTAGGGGAAAGAAGAGGAGAGAAGGATTGATTTAAACTAGATGTCCACAGAAGGCTTTTTGGGAAGGCAGTATCTGAACCAGTCTTAACGGATGGGTAGGAATTTTTACATGCACACAACAGTAGGAGAGCCATAATAGAAGTGCGGAAAACAGTGTGGACTTAGCGTGGAGGTGGGAGGACGTCGAGCGTGTTGGACCCAGTGTGTGGTCAGCTGATGGTATATCCCACAGCCAAGTGGGAATGAGGAGGAAGCCCAAAGTTCCACCCAAAAAGAGGTAGTTCTCAGAGTTATACCTAACTTTCTAAGTGTGAATCCCATATCCGGAAAACAAAAACAAAAACAAAAACAAAAAAAACACCAAATAGGTAGGATTTTCAGATTTTGAGACTTCCTCATTTTAGCTATTTCCCTATAAAGAAGTCTCAAGATCTTCCTACTTGCCTAGGTTCAAATCCTAGCTTTGCCACTTGCCAACTCTGAGAACTTAGGCAACTGGCCCGGTCCTCTCTGAGCCTGTTTTCTTATCTATATACCTCATCCAGAGTGCACGTGAGAATCAAAATGACTTAAAGCCTGAAAGTTGCTCAGTATAGTGCATGGACATATTAATACTTAAATTCTTCCACATGACTGCGGCCACCCAAGGCCACCAGGACAGGTATGACAACTCCACTAACTGGGTCACTTCTTAAGGCTTAGGTTTATTTGTTGACACCAAAGAGTCAGTATACTTATGTGTAGGGTCATCAACTATTCCAGTTTCTCTAGGACTGAGGGGTTGCCTGGGATACAGGACTTTGATTGCTAAAACTGGGACAGTCCTAGGCAAATCAGGGTGGTTGGTTACCCTACTCTTGTGGTTAAGAGTGGAGGCTCTAGAGCCAGATCATCTAGGTTCAAATCTTAGTTTTGCCATTACCATGTGTAGAACTTTGACCAAGTTACTAACAATCTGTGCCTCAGTTTCCTCGTCTGTAAAATAAAGATTAAAACAATAGTGCTAACCTCATAAAGTTGTTATGAAAATTAAATAAGTTAATATACATAATGTTAGCTATTATTAATTGAAGATACCAAACTCTCTTTGTTTTTACCTACATAACTCTAACTTCCTTAGACAGCTATTTAAAAAATAGCTTGTTGAAAGGAGTCGAATTAATTTCTATTTGTGTACTTACACACTATATTCACAAGGGGTTTGAAGTGGAATAGACTTTTCTCTAGGTGCCCTTGGGACCTTGGGCTTGGTCTGTCCTCATACTTATTGCATTGTGTTGCTTGGTCTTTTGCACAACTGAGTGCCATGGAGAGCTGTGAGAGAATTTGGAGGGAGAATTTGGCTTATTACTCAGGTACTTTCCACCCCAACTGCAGGGGGCAGTGTAGTGAGGTGGAAAGAGTGCAGGGCTGGGTGTCAGGACACTGGGCTCTGTCACAAGTTCGACCTTGGCCATGGCTTTCCCCTCTCTGGATCTCAGTTTCCTAATCCTTTAAATGGGGGTGGCATGATCCCCAAGGTCCTTTGATTCTGAGTGAAAACATGGCATGGGTGCATTTTCTTCTTTTCTGTTCCTTTTTCTAGCTCAGGAAGCGCAGAAAGGAGAAGCAGACACAGCAGTCTCCTTGCATTTCCCAAAATGTCTCCCAATCCTAAGGAGCAAATTCTGAAACCTCACACAAAGGCTAGTGTATGTTCTGCCCCCTCTAATTATGGCCCATTAAGACCTCAGATCCCTCCTGTCTGCAGAATATGCTATTTAACATTCTCCCTGGCAGTGCCTCAGCCAAGGACTCAAGCCATTGCCCTCACTTTTGTTGATGTTTATGTTGAGAAAGTAGATAATCCTCACTGCAGTGACAAGTTGATTGAAGCAAGTAAAAACTGAAAAGGGTGTAGAATTCTAATTGCTGACAGATTCATAATGATGTGTGAGCCTGGTGTCTGCCTGGCTGCCCTGCTGTTCAAAATGAAGTGTGAGGCTAAAGAGTGTATTGTTTCTGGTATGAGATGTCTCAGCCCCAGAATTGTTTCTTTTCTGAATGGAGATATGGGAGAGAAATGTGGCTTTCTAAAAGTGATGAAGAAAAAATCCACAGGACTTAAAATAGGAGGAAAAAGACAATCAGGTGGGGTTTTCTAGTGAAAAGATAATGTGGAGATGGATGTGGGGGTGGCCATCTGTGTTTTCATTGGACAGTGACATTATACCACTTGGGGCAAGTTGCTTAACTTCTCTGACCTGCCTGTTAAACAGGTGTGTTAGACTAAAAGCGCTTACAATTTTGTTGTCTTACAGTAGTTTTCTACTAAATATTTCTAGGAAGAGTAACATACAATCAGACAAAATCAGAACAGTTTTGATTGAAGGGTCCCTAACCCCCGGCACTAGCTGAGACTATGTATTGTCCGTTGATATCTACATGTGTATATGAAAATTTACAAAGTAGATTAAAAGGATTCACAAGCAAATTTCTAATACTGGCCGTCCCTGGGTTGATAAGGAGGGAGGTGAGACTGGGGGTTGGGAAGAAAGTATTTCAACTGTATATGTATAGCTTTATTTCTTATATAAAACATTTGAAGTAAATATAAAATATGAGCAGTTGTCAAGTACAAGTAGTGGGAAATATAGGTGTTATAATAGTTAAGTACCTTTTGTACTTCTATTTCTTTAAATTAAAAATAAAGTTGACTTGGGCCGGCCCTGTGGCTTAGCGGTTAAGTGCACGCGCTCCGCTACTGGGGGCCCCGGGGTTCAGATCCCGGGCACGCACTAACGCACTGCTTCTCTGCCCATGCTGAGGCGGCGTCCCACATACAGCAACTAGCAGGATGTGCAACTATGACATAGAACTATCTAGTGGGGCTTTGGGGAAAAAAAATGGAGGAGGATTGGTAATAGATGTTAGCTCAGAGCCAGTCTTCCTCAGCAAAAAAAGAGGAGGATTAGCATGGATGTTAGCTCAGGGCTGATCTTCCCCACAAAATAAATAAATAAGTAACTAAAGTTGACTAAATATTTGTTGCCCCTTTAAATGCTCTTATTTTATGATTTTGTGATTTTGTAAGACACCGTCTTTGAACCTCACCTTTCTTATTCATAAGATAAGAAAGTAGGTCTAGGTGATCTCTAAGATACCCTGAATCCCTAAATTCTATTTCTGGTAAGAAAATAATAACACAATCATTAATTGATAGGACAGTCAGAACCTATTATTTTGAGCCAGTATGCTGGAAGATTGTGTTGGGACCCTCTTGAAAAGAAATGTGATGATTTTTTCTTCCTCCCAATTTCCAGTAATTCTATATAGATACATAGTTCCTAAATGGTAATTTTAAAATCTAACACTTGAGAATCACATCCAGTATTTCTCTGCCTTTGCAGAAATTAACATTTTGATTAAGAGGAAAGTGGTGATTATTTGAGAGGAACAATGGGCTCTTGGAATGAAGTGTGGTTTGGGATTAGAAGATTCAGGAGTTTAGTCCTGTCTATGGTACTCTTGAGCTGGCTGCCTTTGAACAATTCACTTTAAACTCTTGGAGCCCTAGTTTCCTCATTTGTAAAGTGAATGAGTTGAACTAGACAGTCACTAAGGTCTCATCTGTAAAAAAAAAAAAAAAGAAGTAAGCGTTTTACTTGCTAATAAAACAACTCTGGGAGAAAGATCAGAGACAAATACCAACAGATCAGGAATGTCATAGGTAGAGCGCATAGTGATTATAGTGATTAGACTACTGTGACTGGTCTTGAGGTCATCTAGAAGCCAAGGATCCTGCAGTTTTATTTCAAGGTAGAGTAATTCATTCAGTCTTTTCTCCATGAAAATATTTTCTTTGTAGCTTATGGCTTTGTCTGGTTTCTTAACCACTTTTGTTTTCAGGAGCACATCTCAAATGTGCACTCTGGGTAACTTCCCAAAACTTTGGTGCTGAAAATACTGTGGAATGGATAACTTCAGGTTTATAATAAACAATCCTTTTACTCACTCATCAATTGCTATTATTGCCTGGAGTTAAAAAATTTTTTACTACAATTAAAACAAAATATGGAATGCTTATTTTCAGAAATAAACTTTAATTCTGTACTATAATTGTTATCTTATTTTGTCTCTTCACATCCTAATCTCACATCAATCTGACTTTTCTAGAATCATCTTTTGAATTTGTACTAGTCTTTCTCCAATAGGATGCGAGAAGCTTCAGGCACATTATGAGCTAATAAATTTACAGTTTCTAGATTAAAGCAAATGCAGAGACAATGATTAAAGAGCTTCTACACTAGTAAAGTGAATAATAAGCACTCAGAGATTGTCCTTGGATAAAGGATCCCTGTGGGCATATTTCAAAGTCCATTCAGTGGCCAGGGGTTGGAAAGCTCTTCTAGAAGAAGAACGTACCATAAATCACTTGCTCTTCAGATTTTTTTCTTAAGGATACAGAGACTGAAGCCATGACTCAAACTTGCCAGGACTTTAAACCTGTGGTTCCAGGAAGTCTAAGAATTTTGAAGATGAGACCATTGAGTTATGTTTCCAATATCAAAAGCCAACCAAACGGTGATACTCCCCTGGCGACCTGAGGGCAATAAAATGGGTTCTCTACCCTTCTCTAGCTGTTTTTTGCCAGCCATGACTTCCATTCTATATTATGAATAGCAGTATAAACTCAAGAAAATGCAACTGTTGACCACTCCAAATCCAGCAAACACGTTAGCCCTTTTTAACATTGAATCCTTTTGTTAGCTTTTAACACTTGCCTTTTCAGAGCTGTTGATTTTTTTTTTAATGAAAAGTCTCACCTTGGAGAGTTTAATGTGCAATTGACAGAGAGAAAACAGAGCCTGGACTATTGTTTCTGTCGATGGACCATAAAGAAGACAAAATCTGATGACAGTGACATGGGGGTGGAAGTTCCAGTAATATTGTATTTTTCTGATCCACTGAGTCAATGCATGTTTATGGAAATCACTCTGTCACTGGATTTTCATGTCAAGTCTTAGGAAAGAAGACTGAGATGGTGAGGGGAGAGAGTTGGAATTAACCCTGAAAGAGATCACATGTCTTCTCTAGCGGTTTATTTCTTGTAATTCTCTTTCTTGCCTTAGGAACAGGCAGAGTCAAATGGCTATGCTGACTTCTGTTTTTCTGCTGACATTTATGAGAAATAAAAGAACTTGACATTAGACTTGAGGAAGGAGATTATGTAGCCCTTCCTTCTTATTTAAATACAAGGAAACCTTCAGCCAGAGAAAAGCCCATGATTGCACAGTCGCTGAGAATCAGAGTTGGATGTTGTATTTGATTTTTTCACTCCCCAGCCCATGCTTAGGTTGAGCTCTGGAGGCAGACTGCGTTGCTTTTAAATTCCAGCTCCTCTCCTTAAGAATTGTATACTCTTGGGCATGCTACTTAACCTTTGTGACTCAATTTCCCCATCTGGCAGTTAGAAATAATAATAAATGTATTTCATAGGATTGTTGTGAGGATTAAATTATATAATTCAGGTAAAGTGCTGAACATAGCACCAGGCACATGTTAATACAACATGTACTAGCCATTATTATCTTTATTATTACTGTTATATCATGCAACTGTTGGCATAGTGGGTCAAAATACGTAGTCTGTGGACAGGGAGGTTTTGTTTCATGGTAACAAGAAAGAAGTAAGTCTGATCCTAGGACGCACTGTCATTAGGAGACATTTGAGGCTCTGTATTGCCCTCAGATTAAGGCTGCATTACTTATCCTCTGGGTAAGGCTCAAAAGACTCTTTCTGGTTGACACTGGTGACATTCTCAGCCTCATCATCTGCCATTCTCCCTTAGATCCACCTGCCTACTGCTCTCCTCCCCAAGGTTTGATCCTCCCCATCCTAGATTTTTAAATAACCTGATGTCCCTTGCCTGTAGAGCTTCACACTTGGCCCCTCAACCTGACAAATGCCTCCTCTAACCTCTTTTCCTGGTTAATTCCACTTATTCTTCAAATTGCTTAAGTCTGTCTCAGCAGCGCCTCCCTGAACAATCTAGCCTTACTTTTTTTATATCCCTCATGACACACATTTGAATTTCCTATTTCTTTGTCTATCTACCTGCCTTGACTAGACATAGGCCCGTTAAGTTCAAGGGCTATATTTTTTCACTCTTTTATCCTCAGCTTCTAGAATAATGTCTGCCATGTGGTAGCTGCTCAATAAACATTTGTTGAACTGAACAGATGATCCACAAGTTTCTTTTCTCCCTACACAAAGAAGTTTGTATCCTGAACATAATGCAAGCTTTTGTTCTACTCTAAGTTGCTGGTAAATGGGAGCTTACAGGTTGGTATCAAAATCACTGAAGCAGCAGTTTCCCAAGAGGGACCCATCCAAACCTCCGACTTCCCATGAACAGGGTTTAGGAGAGAACATTGCCTTGCCCTGAGAGAGGCCTGGAATATCAACAATTAGGCCATGGGAAAGAGAGGAGAATGGTGATTAGGTCTCTGTGCTAAGCAAGGGACTCAAAGAAGTATGAGTTGCATTGTCTCTGTGGGTAATCCTCCCTCACATTTTCTCATGATTGCCTGCAATAAGATTTCTTAATCCTTCAGTGGGTTTAGAGTGTAATCCCTTGAATGTATAATTATCTCCATTATTCAAAACAAAGAAGACACGTGCAAGTCAGAAAAAAATAAAAATAAAAATGTAGCCTCCAGCAGAAAACCAAACTCACCTCTCTCCCCCATTCCCAGATTCCCTTTTTCGTTTTTTCCCAGCGCCCTCCCTCACATGAAGTGTTCCACATCCCTGTCTCTGTGGGATCTTAGATTGCAGGAGCAAGAGAGGAGTAGATACACACAGCAGATGGGTACTATGACCAAAAGGCACGTAACACTCAGTTCGGACTGGAAGGTTATGTGGCCACGTCACACAGTAGGGCGTGTGCTCGTGCAAAGTAAGTTTGCCACACACGCCTTCATACTTAGGTTTAGTGTTGTTTTGTCTTGTTTTGTTTTATCCTCTAATCTCCTTAGGAAACATTATTTACTTATGCTGCTGAAACCCTGAAACAGAGGCTCTGTTTACTACGGCCTGCTCAGTCACTGGCTTGCACCCTATAATTCCTTGGACTCCTCCAGGCCATGTAGTATAATGAGAAAGACCCTAGATGGGGTTCAGGTGACTAGGTTCTAGAGTGTCTCTGCCACATACCACTTGTGTGACCTTGAGATGTTACTTCTCCTTGGATTTTAATTTCCTCATCTTTAAAAGAGGGCACTGGTTTACACCAGGATGGACAATTCTTTTCTGTAAAGGGTCAAATAGTACATATTTCAGGCTTTGCAGGTCATCTGGTCTCTGTTGCACACACTCTGCTGCTGAAGCACGAAAGCATAATATTGGGTGAGCGTGGCTGGGCTCCAATGAAACTTCTGAACCCTGAAATTTGAAGTTAATATAATTTTTACATGTCACGAAGTAGTATTCTTCTTTTGATTTTTTTTTCCCACCATTTAAAAATGTGAAAACCATTCTTAGCTCACGGGCCGTACAAAGCAGACGGCAGGCCATACAAAAGCAAGCGGTGGGCTGTATTTTGCGGATCCCTATCTATATCTTAGTTCTTAAAGGAGGGTCTATAAAAGTTCAAGGTAGATTTGTCATATAAATACACAGCATCACCCTCTGGTCCATTGATCTGCTTTGCCTTTTTGTCACAATATTTAATTTACTTTGAATTTCAAATGCAATTAAATGTGGATGTGTGATTTTTTTGTTTATCAAAGGGAGTTTGAAAAGACTAAGGAAGTCTTTTGATTTTGATTTTCTTTAAGGCCTTCACATTCACACTCGATGAGCCCCTGGAATAGGTTGCAGCTGATCTGCAGCTTCTAGGGTGATTCTGGGCCACTGTGGACCAAATAATATTTGTTAAATTTCATTTATTCATGGCCATGACAGGGAGCTGAGGCATGAATAATACAAAAGGGTAGATAAAAAAATCATTTATACTGCATTCGGCTTTAAAATACATCATGGATATTTTTTTCCTCTGAAGATTTACCTTCCTAATCCCTTTTGCTGATATGAAAATGAGTTTGCATTCCCTGAGCTCACAGTGGATTATGGTAGAATTGGGATGCAGAGGAGAGATGTGCTAGAAATGCAATAAAAGCGACACCCCAGGTTAAATCTTCCTCTTCGATGTTTCTTGACTCTCCCAGCCACTCAGATTTTTCTTTTTCACCAGTTCCTTCATTGCAGGCTCTCATCTGAGCCATAATATCGTCTTTCCTATTCTGACCATGAATCTTTGGCCTGACCCTAGACCTGGGACTTACTGACATTTCCCAAGTGGTAACATACTCTCTCACTCACCTGGTTTTAGGCTAGGACCTAGAAAATACTACATAATTTGGATAGTTTATCAATCTATAAGGAAATTCTTAATACTGGTGTGTCCATTTCAATATTTTCAATTTTTTAAGGCACTCTTACAATGGAGATCTGCCTTGGCTTACACACGAGTAGCCGTATAACTTTCTTTTCTACTCTGGAGTGTGCTTTTTCATAGCATCCTCGTTTTTCACCCAGGAGGATGTCAACACTTTCCAGTTTGGCAGACTACTATGATATATGAATGCATTCTGAACTGGCCTAGCCACCCCCTTTCTTACCATCCTGAGCCTGCCAGTATTCCCTCTTCGTGTGCATCCCTAGAAGACCTCCTGTCCATGCAGTGACATGATTCTGCACAAGGCCTCTGTCGCTGCCTGGGATGCTAGGAGCCAAAAGGAGTTCTTGTGACTTACACATGATTATCTCAACTCACCTGGACAGGAGATAAATCAGATAGGAATAGCAAGACCTATGATTTTACCAGGATGGGAGATTAATTATTAAGAATAAGATAACCTGTAGGGTCTTCTTAGCATGTCCCTTAGGAACCTGTAGCAGGAGGACTTGGATGATTTCAAGTTTGAGGATATGGGAATTCTAGACTAAATGTTTGTTAATCCCTCTCTCCTGGCAAGGAAATCAAACAATTCTGTTTTATGGAAAGCTGAATAAGATGTTATAATATTTACTGATATGTTTACCTCCTTCCAATTTCTTGGATCCTGAGTCTATTCTCTTTAGCCTCATGACTTCAGGGTGAATTCTTCCTGCAGAAGCCCAGACACAAGAAAGGAGGAACGGCGTAACTTTTTAGTTTCAAAATAGGCTTTTCAAAGTCCGTGGCAGAGATGAGAACCTTCAGAGAAAATGCTGTGGCACGTTTAAGTGCCTGGAACTTTTAGAAATCAATATTGAAGGTTCTGGCATGGATTGGTTTTGGCATAGAAGCAATAGGGCTAGAATGGTTTTCATATTGACCATGATGAGATTAAAATCTGGAGATGAGAAAGAAAGGTGAACAGGCTAGGGAGAAACTGAGGAAGTGATTCCCCCACTCAGTGGGTGACTTAAAAGAGTTGAGAGGTGAGTGGTTAAATATTACACTTGCCCAAAATGAGGTGATGTGAGCTTACAGCTGACTGGGAGCCTGCTTCCTAAAGGGATTCTGGCAGGTTCTAGGGTACCTCATCCAGCAGAGGAGAGCAACACTTGACAAGGAATGGTACTGCATCATGTCTGGGCAAAAAAAAGATCAAAGGCACGCCTCAGAAGTGTCTGCAGCGCCAGAGTGGCACGGAAGTTTCCCAGAAATTGTCCATGCATCTCTTTGGAGGCCTCAGAGATATCAATTTATAGATCTGGAAAAATCTTAGGGTCAGGAAAATGTAATGTCAGAGTAGAACATGATGTGGGATGTATGGCAAAAGAGTTGTGAGGTTTCAATTAGTCAATATTTATTGAGTGCTGACTATGTGCCAGATACTATTTTAGCTACTTGGAATGCAGTAATGGAAAAACAAAACAAAACAAAACAAATAAAAATCTCTGCCTTCATGAAGCATTTTGATGATGGAGAGCAGTGGGAGAGGAAGGGAAAATAAGTACAATAAGAAGTTGAAAAGTGCCACAGAAGAAAATAAAGTTGAATGGAAAGAACTAGAGGGAGGTAGTCAATTTTAAATATAGTAGTCAGGGAAGGTCTCACTCAGCAAAGATAGAGAGGGTGGGAAAGAGAACCCTCAGGTTACCTGGGGACACCCAGTGTAAAGGCCCTGAGGCAGGAGTATGTTTAAAGTGTTTGAGGAACCAAGGAGGCCAGTAGAGCTGCCGTGTGGTGAGTTAGGAGTGAGTAGGAGAAGTCGAGGTCAGGCAGGCCACATGCAACCAGATCATAAAGAGCCATGCCCGTCACTGTAAGCTTTGGCTCTTATTCTCCGTGAGATGGGAAGACTTTCACTGTTTGTGCAGAGAGGTGACAAGGTCTGACAATTTTTAACAGGATCACGTTAGATACTCTTAGTAAAATAGCTCGTAGGGGTTAAGGGGGTAGCAGAGACAGCAATAAGGAGGCCACTGCATTAATCCAGGTGAGATAGGATGGTCGCATGAATCAGGATGCTACAGTATAGATTAATATAAGTGGTTGGACTCTGGATGTCTTTGGAAGATAGAAGCAACAGCATTTTATGATAGAATAAATGCTGGCTAGGAGAAAAAGATAACAAGTCAAAGTTAAGTCCATGGTTTTTGGCCTAAGCAACTCGAAGGATGGAGTTGCCATTTCCAGAGTTTGGGAAGATTGTGAAAGGAGAAAGTTTGGGGTTATATTATGGGATATCAGTAATTGATCTGGGATATGTTAAGGGTGGGATTTTTTTTACTTTCAGAAGGAGGTGGGATATAGTGGACAAGTGGAGGGCTTGGTGATGAGGGAAAGCTGTGGAGCTCATGGGCATTCACGTTGGTAAGTAGAAATAGAAACAACTTGCACTGGGTTAGTTGAGGCCTGATGTTTTCTGTATGATGTAACATAAACCTTTTCAGAGCTTTGATACACTCTTGCAAAGAAGAAAACAGAAAGGAAATCATGAGTTGGCAGATTAAAAATTTTAAGAGTCTAAGGTTACTCAGAATGGTAAAAATTATTTTTTGCCACCAGGCAGAATGGGGGCTTCAATAAATATTATATACAAATGTATTACAATTTTCTTTGTATATCTATGTTTTCTGTATTGGAAATATCATATATGCCACACATTTTAATGGCATGGGTGAAGAAAAGACAATATAATGAGTGTATGAGCTTAACGGAAGAACAAACTGAAAGGTAAATTTCAAAGCAGAACAGAAAATATAAGATCAAGGAAAGAGATGTGGGGCTCATGTCAACTGATGGGGGGTGTACAATGGTCCTGCTCTTTTTGTTTCATCAGAAAGTATCTGGATGGCAGCTCTTGAATCCAAGGACCAGACTTTTGAGCGACCAGCAGAGGAATCTTCAGGGAGCATGACTCAAACCACTTCCTATGAGGGAGTCACTTGCAGAAGACTTAATGGAGTTACCTTTATCATCTTCATATATCTGAAGAGCTGGCTTGGAGCAGGGATTATACTTGTACTCTGAGGCCCTAATGGATACATTAGGACTAATGTTATGGAAGCTCCAGGAAAAACAACCTCACAAGGTGAAATCTCCAGTATTGTTCAAAGCTAGGATGAGCTGCTCATAGGAATTAGTGAGTTATCTGTCAAAAGGGATTTCAAACAGAAATTCCACAGTCATTTGGCAGAGAACTATATAGAAAGGATCCAACATCAGGATCCCACCCAAACCTAAGATTCTGTTAGCCAATAATGGCACTGTGAAAACTTAGACTGAGACAATGCTACCTGTAATGGCTCAGCAAGATATGGGGAAAACCAATAACAAGGACAAAATTCATGAAGTCATTTTCTGTTTATATGCATTTGGCAAAGAAGAATAATGACTGGCCACATAATCTAGCATAAAATTCATTGGCTGATTTGACAGAAAGATTTTAGGTTTATTTTAAAAACAGAGATTTGAATATTGCCTAAATAAATACTGGATAATTGGGCCGGTAAGGGTAGTTTCAGAACAGCGTTCTTATTTTCACTTTTTTATAAACATACACAAGAAGAGAAAAAAAAAATGTTTCTAAAGGAGGTTTTAAAGGATCAGAAGCTGGGATTGAAGATGAGGCCACAAAGCTCCATTTTACTGTGGGTGTCATTTTTCAGATGGCTCCTAATCACGTTCCGGATCCTGTCTGGTAGGGCCAAAATATTAGCGTTCTTAGTAGCAAGGCGGTTAAGTGATTACTGTCTCATGCAAACGCGTCTTGGTTTCAGCTGAGATCAACACAGCAAAATTACACTCTCTGTGTCCTTAAGTTGGCCTCCGACACTTTTTTGACAAACAAAAAGACTACAGTGATGCCCCTATGGCATGCATAGAACTTAGCGTAGGACTTAGAATCAGGATCTTATCTCAGTTGCTTACTATCCTCCTTTGAGTTTGCAACTCAGAGGGTAGAAGTTGAGCAGTCATGTTTTTTGTCCAGAAATTTAACATTTCACATCCATTCATTCAGCAAATTCTATTTTAGTACTTACTATGTATCAGCTGCTATATTAGTCACTGTAGAATTAGATGTTAATATGAGCAATGTCTTGGCCTCAAGAAGCTCTTAGTGAGAGCGAAAATCCAGGAAACCAATGAGAAGACTGCTGTGCTATGTGCTACCATAGAAGTGTGAGAGGAAACGGTAGAGGTGGTAGACTTCGGAGGCTTGATAGAGGCCAACTTTTAGAGGTAGTTAGGTTTTAGGCAAGAAAGCAAGATGGAAGATTGTGTCTGGCAGAAAGAGCAACACATATTAAGGTCTAGGAGCATAGAAGAGTAGGAAGGGTTAGTGTCTCAGGCTGGCTGGAGGAAAAGTTGGGTGGATGTACAAGGTCAAGGGTTACAGATGAGGTGAGACAAGTGGAATGGAGTCAGATCCTAAAGGATCTGTCTGATAAACGACGAGTTGGAATTTTATCCTGAAAGTGATGGGAGACATTCCTATTTCACAGGGTTGTTGAAGATCAGTGAGATGATACATGTGGAAACATTTTATAGGAACAGGTGTATTTAGACATCTATATTTTCTGTCAATTCAGTTTTGTGGGGAAGATCCTTGGACCACAAGGGAATATGATCAAAAGTTTGCAAGAAGAGACAGGTGCAAATATCTCTGTGTTGGGAAAGGACTCATTGAGAGACAAAGCCAAGGTAAGTTCACCTTAGTAAGGCAAGAAGACACCCTAATGTTTCCAGTAGCCTAGGTCTGGTGTGGATGCCTCATGGAAGCAATCATTTGTATATGTAGGGAATGTGACTCCTTTAAATTTGAGTTAGATATAAGAGATTACAGACCAAGTTAATTTACTTGCTTGGCAGTCCTGGAAGAGCCTAGGTGGGACCTGGTGACTGAGATTTCAGCTTTTAGAAAAGTGAGAAGTGATAATAAAATAATCTAAAAGAAGCTGTTGCAATGGGAGAAAATACTAGAATCCAGGGTCAGATATAATCCAAAACATACTCGAATCCTGGTGATGGTAGTCTCCCCCTTTAGTCTTATTTTTTTTATTTTAATTGACTTTATTGAGATACAACTAGAGTTTTGACAAATATATTCACCCACATAACCACCACCCCAATCAACATATAGAATATTTACATCTCCCCAAAAAGTTTTCTCATGCCACTTTGTAGACAATTTACTCTCACTTCCAGCCTCAGATTTCTGTCGCTATGAATAGTCTTATCTCTTCTAGGATTTCATATAAATGGAATCATACAGTATATATTCTTTTTTGTCTGGCTTCTTTCACTCAGTATGCTTTTTGAGATTTATCCATGATGCTGTGTAATCAGTAATTTTTTTTTTGTTGTGGAGTAGTAGTCCATCATATGGTTATACCAAAATTTGTTGATTCGTTAATTGCTGATGGGTAGATAGATCGTTTCCAATTTGGGGCTTATTCTTTTCTCAAAGGGAATGCTTTAAAAATCTAGTAGACTCTATGTCCTGGGTGTCGGAGACGCGGCACCCAGACACAAAGTGTAACTTACTACAAGAGTTTTAGAGGACAAGTTGGCAGCACTTCTTAGTTTTAATTTTTCTATACTTTTTTATTTAGCAATTCTACTCTTTAGGATCTATCATACAGAAATAGTCACACAAGTTCGTAAGGCTATTGGTACAAAGATATTTGCCACAGCATTTTTTTTTTTTTTTTTTTTTGTAATTCTCTACATTTGTTCCTCTGAAAATTTCCATCCATTCTCTACAGGGTTTATCTTTTGCATCCTTACCTATTACTCTTTGCAGTGGTGAACTTTTTTAGCTGGCTTAGATGGAAATTTAGGAAAGAGTGCATGTTTTCATCCACCCAATTCTTTATCCAAAAGAACCGGTTATCTATATATTATATGTATTTGAATTTACATTATAAACATCTGAAAGTTTTAATTACCTTATTGCTGCTAACCCTGGTCTTTCTTTTTCATGCATAATTCTGAATTTGTCCAGAATGTAAGAAATCACATAGGAGTTTGTTAAAGTAGCTCAAATGTTATTGTTTCTTACAGTTCTTTCTGGCTTCCTAGAACACCTCATTATGCAGCTGGGTTTTAGCCAAATGCCTTTTCAAAGAGTTTTTTGGAGTCATCTATTGAGTTCACCCTATTTCATAGTCACTGTAATTATTTTTATTTTATAATTGATGGAATTTAGTCACAGACCAACCAAACATTCTCCAGAGAGAAAAGGCCAAGCAATGGCAGAGCACTGGGTCAAGGGTGCCCTGTCCATGCCTCGGCATCTGCACTCTCCAGCTATCCACCTGAGGACACATCACCACAACTAGAATATCTGTTACCATCCATAAATAGGAAAGCTTTAAGATGGCTCTATAGCTCAATGATACGAGCACAACAAAGTCAAATCCTGGTAATAGGAAAGTCTAGATCTGAAATTTTCTCTTCCACTTATTATTTGTTTATTTAATCACTCATTCATTCATTCACTCAAGTGTTTATAGAGGTCCTATTTTTGTGCAACGTGCTATTCTAAATTCTGGGCCAAGAGAGTAAAATAGGAATGGATCATTCTAGGAATACCTGTCTAATAAGAGAACCATAATAGGCAAATAACACCAAAAATAGTCAGATTGAATCCTTACAATGTGCCAGACACCATACCAAGTATTTTATATTATTTTTAGTATTTAAATCTGACAATGGGTAATATTATTATCCCTATTTTATAGAAGAGGAACCTGAAGTCCAGAGAAGTTAGCGAACTTGTTCAAAGTATCACAACCAGTAAGTGGCAGAGCCAGCATTTGAACCCAGGAAACTAGGGCATGTGTTTTTAACCTCCTCACTATGTTGCTCCCAAAAAGAATGCGTCAACTCCATAGGTGCTAGAAAGGGCAGTTTGAAAGTAGGAGTCCTTCTTAGATCTAAGAACATTTTTCTTAGGTCCAGTTTGAAAGCAGGAGTCAACAATCCATGATGGCTATACTAATTGTTCATTGTTTTCCACGTGTATCACACATATTTTCACACTTGTTTCCTTTGCTGCTGCTTGGACTTCAACTTGAAATGAGCTCACCCTCAGATTGTCCTTATCAAAACCTGCCTGCCCCTTAAAGTTCAGGTCAAATGGCCCTGATTTCATGAAGGCCTTCTTGAAACCTACAACCAGAATTAATTGTTTGTATTTTCTCTGCATTCCATCACCATCCCCTGTTACTTTTACCTGTATTTTATTTTGTCTGATATTAGAATTGACTTTTTACCCATTTATTCTCTCTGTGCCTTTCCTGAGCGCAAAGTGTATCGTTCATCTCTTATGCCTAAGACAGGCCATGGTAGTTGCTTGCTGAATAAACGAATGAATTCATTTGCCAGTTTGTCCAGAAGTAGGTATATTATGGCCTGCCCAAGTGCTAAGGGTTAAATGTTTCCAAGAAGGAGTTGGAAATGAAGTAGTTACATTTCTCTGAAACAATTATTATTAAGTCATCTGTCTCCAGGTCAAGTGCTTCTCCATCCTGGCATGTCCAAAAGAAGAACATTTTTCTTGGATCCAGCTTTCTTCCTTCTCTCTCCTTCACAGGAAAGAAGAGCAGAGTTGAAGCAGGTTGTGCAAAAGCAGTTGAGGTGAAGAGACCTGGTCATAAATGTTACAGATCACCGTTTCCCTACTATAACTCCCAAAAAGGTCAGAAAGATTTCTTTCTCAACGACAATCTGGTCTAATTACTTTACATAATAAAATCAAAATTCTTCTGAGTTTTGTGCTCTCTGCCAGGGAGATTCAGAGATCCCTGCAGCTCAAACACGCAAGGCTCGTGCAATCTCTCACATCACGGGCCTGAATATAGGCTTTTGTCACCTCTCCTCTGAATATTTGCACACCGTCTCGCAGAGCTTAATTGACTCATCCAAGATCACAGAGCTACTTACTAAGATTTTTTAAAACTAACTCTCCCAAATCACATGGATCTAACATGAAGTTACCAGGCGTTGACTATTATTTTATAATTTGAATCATAATCAGTTTCTCCTTTCTCTCATGCAAGAGATCTGAGAGAATATATCTGAACCTCTAAAAATACAGATGCTGTAAAAGACAGGGTCATTTTTATGAACTAAGCAGTTAAGACAATAAAAGAAAGCATAGTTACTGGTTTCCCTATCACCTAGAGTCCTGTTGGATCAGGCAGTCTCCCGTCCCAGATACAGTATTAAATCAACCGCAAGCTGCTAGGAAAGCTGCATCTATTTCAAGGTCACAGCCCTGGCTGTGCCTTTTTTTTTTTTTTTTAATCTGAACTTTTGGACTGGAGAAGGGTCCAGGAGGGTGGGGAGACAGAAGGTAGAAGAGAAGGGGGGGTTATTTCAGGCCTTGCTTCTCTAAGCCTTCAATGTCTAAGTTCCAGGACAGACCTTCCTGTTGTGAAACACTGGACCAGTTGTTGCGGTCTGAAGATAAACAACATTCCAGTAGTTCCCCTAGAGGCTACCAGAGGCCTTGTGCTTTTTAACATTTCTCTGGCCGTACGATGATCCAGGAGCCGAGGATTACTGCAGTACCTGCTTCGGCACACAGCAGTAGTTTTGTGGTCTCTGTGCTCTTAAACTGGGTTATGGTAATGAGCCCAGGGTGAGATCTCTATGCCTCTGCCTAGTTGTTAAACTGATGAAACACTAGCATCTTTTGTGTAGCTTTGGACGCCCAAGCTGTGCTGATTGGAGGTTGGTAAGAACAAGGGCTCTTTGCCCTGATGTGCAAGGTTTCTGCCTTCATTAAAGTTTGAAGCTGAATTAGGACTCACTGGGGTTATGTAAGGGCAAGTTTGGAAACCAGATGTTAACAAATCAACCTGGGTTTATCATGAAAGTGTTGGACCTAAAGTTGCTATACCCAATGGAACAAGCCTTTCAAATGAATTTCTTATAAGTTCTTGGTTCTTATATAGGTAGGCGTGGCTTGAAAGGACATAAAACCACAACAAATCAAAGAATAGCTCAGACTTGCCTTTCACTTTATGACTGAGGGTTTGAGTGATGATTCATGGACTGTAAATGCAGGCTCTGGTTGCTGGCTTAGGTCTACCTGCAAACACCATCAGAGCCAATAAATTCACTACAACACATTCTCTCCGTTCTGGACCACTTTCTACAGTTTATCAATTGCTCTCATACCCATTGTTATCCTTGTTCCCCACAGTCAGGCATACAAAGCGGGTATCTATGAACCTCATTTAATGATAAGAACCTGAGGCTCAGAGAGATGAAATGACTTCCCCAAAATCTTACAGCTGCCACCACTGTATAAGTAAAACAATTTTGATTTTTGTTGGCATTACATATTATTTTACCTTGTGTGTGTGTGTATGTATAATCGCTAATTCAGTAGGTTTAAGATATATGGCAGGCAGACATCCAAAGTGGCCCCCAGTGATTCCTGCCTCCATTACTCTTTTCAAAAAGAAAAAAAAATTTTTTTTGGTGTGGCAACAACTTTACTGTCAGGCTCGTGGTGTTGCAGTATGGGATAGATTGAATGAATATTCAGGTTAACATATTTAATATGATATTTTTAATAATAAACAAAAAAGCATAAAACAATAGAAAGATGAATGAAAAGAAAAATGGATCTCTTTAATTATTAATAAATAAATACAATATTATAACCTGCATCTTTATTTTTTGATGAGGCAGATTGGCTCTGAGCTAACATCTGCACCCATCTTCCTCTATTTTGTATGTGGGACGCCACCACAGCATGGCTTGATGAGCAGTGCATAGGTCTGTGCCTGGGATCTGAACCTGTGAACCCCGGGCCGCTGAAGCAGAGCATGTGAACTTAACCACTATGCCACCAGGCCAGCCCCTAACCTGCATCTTTCTAATAAAGCTTGGTACCTGCTATGCGCAATTGTTGAAATAATGACATAATAGTAATAAATTACAGGTAACTGAGAAAATAAATAATAATACAAAAAAGATTTATGCAATAAACAAGCTAAATGGTCATATATTCCTAGGACATAAAAACAGTTAAAGAGAGCAACATCTATAATATAATGATGGATTCACGTTATTGGCAGATTCAGCCTTGCCTGAGGTCGTATAAATAGAAAAGAGAAGAGTTGATAATCAGCTCTTGAATTTGGAGCTTTTCATTAGTGCTTGTGCGTTTATGGCTTAGCATTTTATGACAGTATGCATGTCCAAATTAGTATGTGTTTACAAATATATAATATAGAGTTTTGATGGCCCATAAATAGGGACATATGGAAAAAAAGTAAAAGATAGACTCCAGATATTTTAAGGCAGCAGTGGAGTAATTGTAAAATAATTTTATTTGCCATTAAAAATAAATAAAAATTTTCCAATTAAACTAACATTTGAACAATTCAAGAACTGTGTTCATATAAACCCTTCTTTTCTCTTTTAGTTTTTTTTTTTTTCATGTTCTATGTTTTATTTTTAGGAATGAGAAGTTCAGCATCTGTAAAATTTTCTCATAAAAAGGAGAATTGTCTCTTTATCGATTTAAAAATCAATGTCACTTAAGGATTAAATTTAACATAATTATTTATATTCTGTTTTGAAATGCACTTTAATGTGTGATGTGGACTCATCAGACCATGGGACGTACCTTGTCAAAAAGTGTGGTGAGAACTCGTTCAGCAGAGACAGCTAGAAGGAGAGTGTGGCACTTGGTGATGAGGAAACAACAGGGGTGACAGCCACGACCCTGAAACTGAGGACGCTGTGAGAAGGGAAATGCAGAGGAGTCCTGATTCTCCCCTTGAAACCGATTTCCCAGGGCCAGTGGAATCAGCAGATATCAGAGCTTAAAGATCCCCTGGTCCATCTGCAGATGGAGAACCAAGAAGCCAAAGAAGGAGAGATACTTGCAGATTATCAGGAAGAACAACCATCTTCTGTGTTTTCCCCTCATATTTAGAGGAATGACTAGACCCTGCTCCAATCCACAGGGGACTTAATGGTAAGAGGAGAGAGCACTGAGTATTACACTACCACCATGACCTCGGGGAACTGCCCCGATCCCTTTCTCATCTTTCCCAGGGGCAAACTGGTGATTCTCCTATAGCCCTCTGTGTGAGGACTTGGACTGACGCTTGATCACGACACATCTCCAAGGTTCCCCCACTCGCTTAGCTGTGGTTTGTCATTGTGGCGTAAGGGGAAACGCAATGTACTACGGCTCAAAAGTTCTGTTTCTGTGCTTTCCACCTGTAAAACCCAAGACCAGTTCCTTAACCTCACGTGGCCTCAATTTTTCCATCCCTTTCATGGGGTTTAACCGTTCCTACCATGACACATTCCCACATTTTTATGAGGATTAAATAAGATGGAGGGTATTAAGATTTATAAGCCTGAAGGACAGCCTAAGTATTAATTCTTACTGCCTGTTCCCAAGGGGAATGTAGAATAGTGGTTAGAAGCTCAGGATCGACAATTAAATGAAGCTTGTTCAAATGCTGCTTTTGCCGCTTATGAGCTGTGTGAATTCCAGTATGTTGTGTAACCTTGCTAAGCCTCAGTTTCCTCATTCCAAAACGGTGTTAATAATAGTTCCTACCTCCCCTCAATGGATTATTTTGAGGGTTAAATTAGGCAATGCTGCAGTGGTTGACACAGAGCAAGCAATCAGCACATTTTACTGTTATTATTATTCTGCTTCTACAAACTGTGTCTGCCGTGATTCCCAAAGTCTGAAAGAACAGGGCCTTTCTAGAAGTCTGTGCTAGCACCAGCGTCCTTTGGAAACTGTGTTTTTTAAAGGAGATGGACTATACCGAGCCAAGCCCTACAGACCACACGGTCTCGTCAATCGATAGATTGCCTGCGTGTTCTTCTGACATAATCCTTAACTATTCTTGGGAATTTCATTATTCCCAAAGTTTAAAATGCAGTTATTTTTATACTTGGCAGTAGGAGTGAAAATATCAAAAGGGATTTTTTTTTCTTTCAAATGTTTTCTTGCTTCTATACTGCCTCTAAATTTTTCTGGGAGGATAATGAGCCTTTGTGGGGGGGGAGTGTAGGGCAAGTATATCAGTAAAGGGAAAAAAACAGATTGGAAAGGTCACTGGACTGGAAGTCTAGTCCTAGGTCCGCTCCTAACATATTGTGTGACCTGTCACCTTAGTTTTTTTTTTCTAAGAATGCCAGTTTCCCATTGGTGAAGTGAGGAGATTAGGACCAGATTTCTTCAATGTAGTAAAATGGAATGATAGTCATGGTAAAGCATCTAGCATAGTTTCTGGCACAGGATTAGTACTAAATAAATAGTCACTCTTTCCCCCTCTCCTTTTTCAGGAATTTCTAGTTCTGACATTCTGTAATTTTAGAATTGTGTCCTTTGGCAAAGTTGAGACCTGATTTAGACATGTTGAAGCGTTTAACATAAGGGCAGAACCTAGTGGAAAAGTCCCAGGAAATCAGGAGATGGTTTCCTGGACTTAGAAACTCTTTTCTAGTCTACCTCTAAGATAGCTCCTTTGATAATAATTTTGTGACCTCCTTCCAGTTGAGGCCATGATTGGGTACAAAGCAGTACGTACTTTGAGTCATTTTCCCCAAAGTGTAATCGATATCTTGGTGCCACATCATACAGAGAGAACCACCAGAGTCCTTTGGAAACCATGTTTATTAAAGGACGATGGACTATACTGGAGCCAAGCCTTGCAGACCACAGAGAGAATTGAACTTAGAACCCTCAGCTAATTAATTGCTCTAATTGGCTCTACTAACCAGCCAGCTCCACTACAAAGATATTATCTGTTAGAGCTGAAAAAGAACCTTAAGTATCCTGTCTAATCAAGCTGCTCATTTTATAGGAGGGGAGACTCGGGATGACAGAGTAAGAGTGACTGTCCAGGGGTCAGAGATCAGTAGAAGAGTGACACTGAAAGCTAGCTCTCTCGACTCCTAGCCACTCTATCACCCACGCCTGAGAATAATGTCAAGGGAGAGAGAATAAGTTTTTCTTCATCTTAAACTGAACTTCTTTCTGTCAAATTTTCCAAATCTCCTCTAGACACTGATGTGCTCAAGTTCAGTAACTTAATGGGAAATGTTTTGTATTCCTTAAGTGAAAGGCACTGCAGAAGGCTAGTTAAAATGGCCTTGAGACTGAGGCTGCTGCCCTTGTGCTGGGCCAATCTCTGGTCAGAGATGTTTGCTGGACACCATTTGCTAAATGGAACCCCAATGCACGGATTTCAGGTTTTTGTCCTGTGGATTTAGTTGGTCTGTTGCCCTAGCTGTTGGAGGTACAAGCTGTACAATCTCTTGTCTCTATTGCCCCTGTGGGGAGACTTGTGCTTGGTAGTGTCAGGGCATGGATCCTGCAGAACCCAGAGGGACCAAGGTGTGAGGTGGAGTGGAGACCTGTTGACCGGGGGTGATGGGTTTATAGAGAAACCTGAGGAAGCTAAGCAGTATCATGTACTTAGAGCAGAGGTTCTCAATCTTGAGCATGCATCAGAATCATCTGGAAGATTTGTTAAAACACAGGTTTCAGGTCCTACTCCCAGAATTTCTGATTCAGTGGGTCTGAGTAGGCCCGGAAAATTTGCATTTCTATCAACTTCCTTAGTGATGCTGATGCTACTGGACTGGGGACCACACTTTGAGAGCCACTGGCATACAGCATAATATGTTGATGCACACAGCTGATATCCAGCAACACACAGCTGATATCCAGTAATTTGAATGGAATATAAAGAATTCTGAAGGCTCTCTCTGTAATGGGCTCTCTGGGCAAGGACTTCAGCTTTTCCCTTTGGGTCAGCTTGGGTCTTTAATGATCTGGCTAGCATTTAGGAAGGCATTTGATATTCTGCTTTTAATGTAAACACTTCCCACCTGTCCCAAGTATGTGTATCCCTTTCCAAGAGCTTCAACATTTCTGACATTGGCAGAACCCTAATCTTCTCTCTCCTCCTCTTCTCACTCTCTCCCTCTCTCCTGGCCAGCATCTGTTCTTTTCACAGCTGTGGCTGTTTCATTCTGTCTGCCTCTTTCTCTTCTTGTCCCCAACCTCTCACTACCCCTCCCCCCATTAGGATCAAAATACTCTGTTTTTATTTATTTACTCCACAGCTGTCAGTGTTGTGTCTGGGTCACTGTAGTGCAACTTGCAGGGAAATGCGATCCATGGAGAGTCCTTAAAACTGCAGATACTTGTAGTAACCAGTGTACACACACTCAATAACAGACACCTTCCTTGGTCCCTGGGTTGGTCTGAAAATGGCTGGCTTAGGGTTGTGTGTCAGGGTGACCCCAGGAGGAATGAAGCCTAATGGACTTTGGAATTTACACCAGGCCATTTAAAGGTATTGAACAATTCTGAGTATTTAAAACTTTAGCCCTAGAAAAGGAGACAGAATTGTTCAGCAGAAAGAGCTCTAAATGAGGAGTCCAGAATCTAAAGTTCTAATTCCAGCTCCGCCACCAATAAGCTGAGTGACCTTGAACAAGGCCCCCTCTCTCTCTCATCCTTAAATTGAAAATAGTGGACTTGATAATTTCCAAAGTCTCATCCTCAATGGGTCTAAGTTATAGAAATGCAAAGACTCAATTGAATGTTTGATTCCCACAGAGCGGTTCCACATACTGTCCATAGTGATCCCAAGTTGGGTTCTAGGGAGTTTCCCATCTTTCACTGGGGTAACTGCAAAACTGGAAAGTGTAGGATTTTGAGGCAAAGAGACTAGGACAGTGAAAGCAATGTAAGTTGACAAATCAACCAATGAGGATTAACTCAGCAAGTGATATGTCTAAGGGAGATTTTAGAGAGACAACCTGGCAGGCACTAATTTCATTAGCGGTGGAAAAGGCACTAAAGTGGAACAGCTTTAGGGAAGGTAATCAATAGGAAAGAAGAATCAATGTGATGCAGAATGAAAGCGACCAGACTCTTTGGTCTGTGCTGCCTTCTATCCTTCATATCCATGTTCTGAGCTAAACCAGCCTGAAGGATAAACAGCAAAGAGTCATGCCAATAGCAGTGGGGAAATGACCGAATGTGTGAAATGAATGACCTGCCTGGTAAAATTTTTAGTTCAGTTGCACTAATTTCTCACATTACTAGATAATCTTTCCGGGAAGTGGTTAGTGTCATATTGGTTAAACAAAAAAAAATTCCTCTTAATGCCCAAAGTGCAACCGTGTGTAAGCCTAATTTACTTTTTCTTCTTAGTGCCTTAATATTTTTTTGTTACTAAGTGATGACCACCAAAAAAGACAAAAAATTGCAGTAAATGATAGTTCACTTTTTAGATCCAATTACAATTGTAATACACAATCACACCCTCTTTTTCATTTGATTAATACAACAACCCTATGAGGAAGCCAAGTAATCATTTTTATTCTCTTTCTTCATGTTCGATTTATGGGATCAGATTGGATAATGGACTTTGCTAAGTTCACACGGATGTGTGTCACCCAAATGTAATGACAGATGTAATGCCACCAAAATACAGACCTTAATTTTCATTAATTACTTTAAAAACATTTAATATGTCTTGGAAACAGGACTCACCTGGGTATGTAAAGACAGATAAGATACAGTTTCTGTCCTAAAAGACAAGTTTAGTTGAGAAAATCAAGTGCGTAAATGCATGAGTACAATAGGGAAACTTCAGGAAAGAAAGTCAAACATTTTTCTGTTAATTTCTAACTTATGAAAGGTTTCTGTCTGATAGATATTTAGACTGTATCTTATTATAATTCTATTTCTTAATATCAAATAGTTCAATAGTTAGGGTGCATACTAATAAGAATTACATAGAATAAATGCCTTCTAGAGATATTGACTGTGATGCCCATTTCTGTAAAACAAATGTGATTAATCATTTCACGTAAATTATAAACCAAACATTTTTATGGTGACAAACATCTTAAAATATGATTTTGAAAATATTTTGCTGAGGAAAGAGAAAGGAAGTGGCCTGTTCCAGGCCTTCTGTGCAGGATTAAGATGTTGGTCTACAGCAAGCAGGTCACTTCTCCTTTACAGTACTTTCATTACACTGCATAAACTTTTCAATTTAAGGATTTCCCCAACATTTTAGTTGTTCTCCTCCTTTATTTCTCACCCTTAATTTTATATTTTCCATGTTGGTAAATTCCCAGCCTAAAAATTGCGCTGTGAAGAGAAGCCTTTCAATAGAGAAGTTACTTATTTGTTATATTATTTTTCAAGTCTTTGACTCTTTTCAGAACTAAATTTGTATATTTCTTATTCTAGAGCATTAGGGCATAATCTCACAAAGATTATATAGAGTAAGGTTGTTTGTAAAATAAATCAATGCCCTTGGTTAACATTTCCTCATTAATTTCGTCCAATTAAAGACATGCTCTGAACTTTAGATGATGAAAGAATCTTTCACTAAACACTAAAAATCTTTTCACTAAACATGTGCAAAATTCCTTTAATAAATACTTCCTGAGCAAGAACAGCTATGCTAGGTAAACCAATGGAGCTCTTGGAAAGGCCTTAGGAATGATTCTATTAAATCTCCTCATTTTAGAGAAATTCATTAATTATCATAACTCACCCAACAATTCAGAGGCAGAAATGGCATGAAAATATTGCACTGTTGATTTCCATCCTCAGAGGCTGTTTTCCAGTAACAGTTAACTTAAGGCCACTGGCATTTTCAAGCAGGTAATGTTCCAAATCCTGACCATTTCACTGGAAACTTAATTTAATCATAGGTTCTTTAGAGACTTCTAATTCACCAGATGTTGCACCAAATCCTGCTGAACCTATTTGTTAACAGTAACACTTGAAAACTTCAATCAGATATTTGCAGAGTTCCTAAGCAATTAATTCATAGTAGTGTTCTATAGTGCAAAGACCCCTGGTTTGCCGATCAGTGAAGAATCCTGCTAATAATTTTCTGGGAGCCCTTAAGCAAGTCCCTTAATTTCTCTAGGTCCTCATTTTATCTTTAGTAAAATTCTGAGACCAGTTTAAAGATCTCAATTTTTTTTTCTGACATTCTGACTCTGTAACTCAAATTTAGCTGTTGTATAGATATTCAGGATGATTATGACAAGATGAGTCCCATTATGTTAAAGGGTGAGTATTTTCTGTCACACATTTTTTTATTTGGTGCTCATTGTTCATTGATTTAAGTACTTTATATCAAATTTTTTTTTGTTTAGTTTTTAATGTGTTTATATAATCTCATCAATATATGGTGATTTTGAGGGCCGGCCCCATGGCGTAGAACTTAAGTGCGCGCCCTCAGCTGCTGGCGGCCCGGGTTGGGATCCCGGGCACGCACCAATGCACCGCTTGTCAGGCCATGCTGTGGCGGTGTTCCATATAAAGTGGAGGAACATTGGCACGGATGTTAACTCAGGGCCAGTCTTCCTCAGCAAAAAGAGGATTGGCATAGATGTTAGCTCTGGGCTGATCTTCCTCACACACACTATATATATATGTGTGTGTGTATATATATATATATATATGGTGATTTTGGATTTTGTTTTCCAAAAGGTAACTATCTTGTGAAAGAAAATGGCTATAGAAACGTAGTTTCTTTCATGGGAAGCCAATCCATTCAAATACAACTGTGAATAGACTATTAACACCTCTATGCTTTTCTTTATGAAACTGAGAATTTTAGCCTTGGATAAAATCAACTCAGCACACAGTGAGAGGAATGTGGTGGCCTACACCACCACAGGAGAGCAGACTAAAAATTCTTCTTAAGTGGCCTGAAGTTGGAATGGATTGCTTTGTGAATTCTTTCCATATCCAATTCTTATGATTCTACAATAACTCTACTTCCTGAATACAAAAATAGGCTGTGAGCAGAGCACTGGCATGGTGACTCCCTTCCACCCCTAGGAAGGCAGGTTCTCTGTGAGGTGAGTAATCCACAAAGCTGGGCAGGTCCAATTCCCAACCAGATTCACCTTTTTTTCAACTCAAATGAAACACCACCATCTAACTCTTTTTTTAAACCACCTAATTTTTGAGTGACATGACTGAGAATACTGAGACATAGTGGACACATTCTTGGAAGTGAAAGGTACTCTAAAAATATAGATATCGTTGACCTGGCATCAATAGGCTCTTACTCCGTCCCTTCCTTCCCCTCCCCCCACCCCTGCAGTCTATCTTCAGTAAAAGGGGCATCCAAATATAAAGTAGATGGGTCGCGTCCCATTCCATGAGATCTTGAAATGTCTGTACTTAAATGGGATAAAGCTAAAGCTGTGTTTGAAGTGTCCTAAACTAGGGCACCAGGAGCAGCTGCTCTTATTTCCAGCTGGATCCCTCGGCCTCGCAGTGGAGGAGGGCAAAGCAAGAGTTACCTTGACAAATTCTCATTTCCAGGCATTTGGAGATTCAGCTGTTTAGACTGCTGAAGGCAAAAAGCTAAGTTCAAAGCAAAACAAAACAGAACAAAACAGAAAACAAGCATTAGAACAATAATAACAAAAATTATTCTAATGTGATTCCTTTTTTAAAGGAAACAATCCATTTAAAAGTGTGGATAATACACATAGTACAATCTATACTATTCAAAATGACAAATTTTTGTATCATTCCATAACTCATTTAACTCTGCTGCTTCTGATTTTTGTAGTTGTTCATACTCACGATGCGGAGACAAGTATTCAAAACTTTAGGTAGATTTTGATGACTACATCCAGAAAATGAGATATATCTGTATAGAGGCTTGTTCTATAGTGCCAGGCTTAAAGTAATGAGGAATGACGTACCTGTGAGAGAAAAATTCATCATTTGCTTTATTACTACCCACGACTTATTGAGATTCTACCTTATATCAGGTATTGCATTAAAATTTTACTTATTTAATTTTTACCACAACCTTATGAAGTAAGGCATGAGTAGTGCCATTTCATAAATGCAGGAAGTAAAGCTCAGAGAAATTAAACTAACCAAGTTTACAGAACTAGATAGTGGTAAATCAAGGATCCAAACTCAATACAACTATACTATAAGCCTGTCTTAAAAAATACTACCTTGCCTGGCAAAAAATCTTTTGAAATTGTAACCAATATTTTTCTTCCTCAACCCTAGTACTTCCTTTAACTCCATGATACTACTCAGCCAAACTAAGTAAATCTAAGTTTATTAACTAAAGAAAGAGATAACAGAGTACGATGAATTAAAATAGGCTATTATTTTGGCTTTTGATCTCCAAAAGTATAGCCCTTAGAGAGGGGCAGAGACTAGCTGATTTTACACTAACCCCACTATCTCTTCCTCCTGGCACACAGCTAAATGTTACTTCCTAGCCTTCTATCTGTTAGGTGTGGCCACGGAATACGAGTGCAAGTGATGTGCAACAGATCTAGGCCAGGTGCATTAAAAAATTGACACCTCCACAAGGGATAATTCATGCTGCTTTTCCCTCTCCACTGGCTGGCTGACTGGAATGAGAGGACCTGCTTGGCAAACTCAAAAGGCATATGTTAGACAAGATGGAGCCATAAAAGGTAAAGATCCCAGGGCCGGCCCCAGTGGCTTAGTGGTTAAGTGCACGCGCTCTGCTACTGTCGGCCACGGTTCGGATCCCGGGCGCGCACTGACGCACCGCTTCTCGCTTCTCGGGCCATGCTGAGGCCGCGTCGCACATCCAGCAACTAGAAGGATGTGCAACTGTGACATACAACTATCTACTGGGGCTTTGGGGAAAAACAAAACAAAACAAAACAAACAAACAAACAAAAAACACATTAAAAAAAAAAAGGTAAAGATCCCAGATCCCTGTATTACGGTGTGGAGAAAGGCAGGTTCCTGTATCACTGTATGGAGGAGAGCCACTGTTTGGAGGATGAGCGACACTTGTTTTTTTTGCTTTATTTTGTCTTGTAAGGAAGATTGGCCCTCAGCTAACATCTGTTGCCAATCTTCCTCTTTTTGCTCAGGAAGATTGGC
The DNA here is from genome assembly GCF_057802395.1 of Ceratotherium simum simum. Lineage (NCBI taxonomy): Eukaryota > Metazoa > Chordata > Mammalia > Perissodactyla > Rhinocerotidae > Ceratotherium > Ceratotherium simum. The sequence goes on along the minus strand of NC_141914.1, from coordinate 34,248,074 downwards.
CCTGAGCTGACATCCATGCCCATCCTCCTCTATTTTGTATGTGGGAGGCAGCCACAGCATGGATTGATGAGTAGTGTGTAGATCCACGCCTGGGATCCTGGCCTGCGAACCCCAGACCGCTGAAGCAGAGCGCATGGACTTAACCTCTACACAATGAGGGCAACCCCATCAACACCTGTTTTAAACTTTACTTGAAGAAATATGTTTCTATTGTGTTAAGCCACTCCAATTTGGGTTTATGTGACTCACATTTATATAAGTGGCAATGGAAAGGAATTTGAAAAATAGATTTAGGAGGATATCTGATGAATGTGTATATGTGTGGGGGAGAGGGGGTAGGGGGAGTTCCCCCACCTGGAGTCCAGAAAAGGATTTCCTGAAAATCTACAGGACAAATGACCTGATTTCTTCAAGAAAAGTTTTTTTTTTAGTGGGGAGGGGGCTGTTAACAAAGATCGATGGAGCCATTACCTGTAGATAGAAATGGATATACAAGACATGTCAATCAATAGCAATGCATGGTTCTTTTTTGGATCCCAATTCAAACAAACAAATTGTTTAAAAAGCAAAATATTTATTAGACACTTAAGTGTGAAATATGTGGATACTAAGTAGATACTTGATATTAAGGAATTATAGTGGGTTTTCTGTAATAATAGTATTATGTTTTGCTTTTTAAAAGAATTTTTATCATTTGTAGATTATCTAAATGTTTACAAATGGAATGATATGATGTCTGGGATTTTTTGCAAAATAATGTCAATGGGGAATGGGTGGGAGTACAGATAAAACAAAATTGGCTTTGGGTAGGTGATTGCTGAAGCTGGATAATCGATATATGAAGTTCATTATATTTCCTCTACTTTTGTATATGTTTGAAACTTTCTATAATTAAAAATTTGAAAAAAGAAGAAAATATTTCCTGGGTTGAGAGAACTTATTCACAAAGCAATGCATATGTAGATATAATGAGACCCTGAAAAAGCTACTTTGCCATTTTTTCTAGCCCAGACCCAAACCCTAGGGAGGACAACTGAATCCTCATATAGGTTTGTGGAATTAGAGAACTAAGAGGTCTGTGCCCTGCTTTCCAGGAAAGCCTGCGCAGGAAGCAAAACCCAACGTGGAAATAACTTCCTGGTGTATGCAAATAGGACCCCGACCTCACAGAGTCTACTATGGCTCAATGTGGCCCAGAAGCAGCAGAAGGGGACAAAGGAGACACAGAGAGAGAACCAGACCTCTTGGCTATGAGAAGGAGGGATGACTAAGCAGTGACATGTGTGGACCTAGAGACATGGATCAAATTTGTGGTGGATCTCTCAGTGGATGGTTAGATGGCATTACAGGACCAGACGCTTCCTGATGCCATAGCATAAAATAAATCCTTTGGAACTTAGAAGAAAACCTGGGAAGAGGAGAAGAATCCTAAAGTGACCGAGATTAAGTTACCACCACCTGGTAAAATGGGAGTCCAACATATACAATAGGTTGAATTATATGAAAATAAGAAAATTAAAATTTTTGCCCACCTGCATGTTTGAACTACAATTCATATACATTACAATTATAGTGCCTTTCAAAAACCCAGTGATTACTTCCACCACATTTAATTACCCCAGATGAAGCTCTAAACGCATCATTGTTTCTTTATTTTTTCTCTTCATTACCTTCATCTCAGCCCTTTAAGTCAGTTAAATATTTAAATTCTTAGTTCCTATGGAAAAAGCTCTTCCTGGAAGAGGAGAACTCTGGGTTAAAGCCTGTGTTCTGCTAGAAACTATACGTGTAACATGAGAAAATAATTTACCTCTCTGGACTTGAGTTTCTTTTTCAGTGAAATGAAACTTCAATTCTAAATCTACATTCAAAATCTCTTTAAGAGTGTTTTTGTTGTTGTTGTTGTTGTTTTCTTTTTATTCTTCAGGTTACCAAGACTATCAGGGAATGTCAGACTATACTGTATAGATTTTGACCCTGTATGATGAGGTTTCATGGGTCATAGTCTACGACAGAATTTCTCAAGCAGGACTAGGGGTTGGGATAGAAGTAATCAGTATTTTACGTGCATAACATTACAGGGGAAATCATAGAATGACAAATTCTAAATATTAGAAGGAATCTTAGAGATTATTTCCTGCATTCTCCTGTGACCCAGAGAGACAAAATTATTTGACATTACAAAAGATAGTGGTTGGGCCAGCCCCGTGGCTTAGCGGTTAAGTGCGCGTGCTCCGCTACTGGTGGCCCAGGTTCGGGTCCCGGGTGCGCACCGACCCACCGCTTCTCTGGCCATGCTGGGGCCATGTCCCACATACAGCAACTAGAAGGATGTGCAACTATGACATACAACTATCTACTGGGGCTTTGGGGAAAAACAAAAAGGAGGAGGATTGGCAATGGATGTTAGCTCAGAGCCGGTCTTCCTCAGCAAAAAGAGGAGGATTAGCATGGATGTTGGCTCAGGGCTGATCTTCCTCAAAAAAAAAAAAAAAAAAGATAGTGGTAGAGCCAGGCTTTGAACCTAAGCTTTTTTGGTTTATGATTCAGTTATCTTTTCATTATTCCTTCCAGTCTCAAACATAAAGCTGTAGATTTCAACACAACTATTTGGTTACTCAATTCCAAATACTATGACTGAGCATCTGCTATCTACAGAGCACTATGAGAGCTTCTGTACAGACCACATGAATCACCATTGGGGGGCTCACATTTGGAAGGGGAAGGGGCACCCATGTTAATTAATTATACCAGATAATGCAATTCCAATTGGGCTCTGATGAGAGCTTTCTTAGAAGCCTCAAAAAAGTGTTTTGCACGTAAAGTGGAAAAAGAGCACAATTTCAGGAGAAGATGATATTTGAGCTCAACCTTGCATTTGGGTAGAACTTTGTGAAACTTGAAGTAGGAAGAATGGGGAAAGATATTTCAGAGGGGAAAAATAAAGCATCAATAAAGTCTGAAAGAAAGAGAACATAGAGTACTTGGGGGGAATCTTCTGTTTACTGAGGTAGCCAGAGTCATGGAAAGGCTGGAAATTTAGACCTGGGGTTTAGACTTTCCCATAGAGGAGGGAGTCATTGAGTAATCAGTAAAGTGGCTAAAAATAATAGGCAATGATGAGAGCTCTGTGGACACAGAGTCTCTTAAAATCAGTTTCGAAGTTTGAAAGAGGCTTTAGAGTGGCAAGGTTAACCAGATCCCCGTTGGGAAAGATGCCTGTGCCTGCTGCAGTACAGCACACCTGCGCATGGGAAAGTTATAGGGAGGAGTTTACCCCAAGTCCCTAAGGACATAGATGCAATTTGGGTTAGCTTCGTTGGGAACACGAAGTTTAAAATTTGAATTCAACTAGGGACCAAATTAGAACTGGAAAGATGCTGGCTTCAGGCCACAAGTCAGAAATACAACGGTAAATTAATTTAAAGTGGTTTAAATAGTTTTAAATAAAACCATTTGCCCCTAAGAGCTTTAGGGCTGTGTAGGGGCCTGAAATAATTCGCAAGTTTGCATTTCCACAGTGACTGGAACAGCTGACATTGTCTACTTCGGGTTTTCTCCTGAGGGCTTATTTTATCACCGTCTTACTTTCACAGCATATAAGGTTTAGCTTTTCATAATGAAAACCAATAATCAATTCTGAAAAATGACAAGAGGTTTGCCAGGCTTTAGGGTTTTTGTCAGTTCCCATTTGGATTCCCTCTGCTTTTGTATCTGGATGGTACTTACAAACAACTATTATCCCAAGGGAATCGTTTATGCCAAGGAAATAGAAAAATAAATGAAATCTGTATGCTTTCCTATGATAGTAGCTGATCTTGTAAAAATTTCCTCCATATGCAGTTACCTGAGATACTGTGCAAGTCTTCGAGAACTCCGGCTCTGGAGCCCAATACCTGGATTTTATTTCCACTTCTACTACTTTCTAGCTCTGAGACCTTGGCAAGATTTTACCTTCTCTCTACCTTAGTTCCTTCATCTGTAACATGGAGATAAATATAGTAGCTATCTCGTAGAGTTGTTTGCAAGAGTAAATGAATGATCATATGTAAAGAACTTAGAACAGTACTGGCAGACTGTAAGCATCATAAAAGTGTTAGATATGATAATAATAGTTATTATTAATTTATTTATTTGCATCAACCACTGTTCTCGCCTTGCCCCTCATTCTCCAACTACACCCAGGCTACGAGTTCTTCCCCATCAAGCCAGGCATGTTCCCATCTCTTAGCATCTTCTTGCATAGTCCATTCTGATGAAATATACTTCCCTCACTTAACCTCTTGTTGAAATTTTCTCATTCTTTAACCTTTGGATCCTGTGACATATCATTTGTGAAGTCCTCTCATGCCAAGCCCTTTTCTAGCAACCTCTAGGAGAATTACTTACAACCTCTTCTGTGCTCCCTGAACGTTTTCTACATTGTATCATCCTTATATATTTGTCTTCACTACTAAATTGTGAACTTCTTGACACCACAAAATGTTGCCCTTTGGTATCCTCTTTCCAGAGCCTTCGAGAAGGTCCTGTTACAAATAAACACTGTATGTATGGTCATTGACATAATTAATTAGATGTCACTGTGTGTGTTGATATCAGAAAAAGTAAAATCATGAGAAATCATGAGAATTCCAACAAGGATATCATTGAACTTTGTCAAACTATCTAGAAATAAGAATTTAAGTAAATTAATACCACATGCAGGATTACAATGGAAAGGTGTAACTTGGATAAGAAAGGGAGTTTTTAAGAATGTTACTCTTATAACAATTAATGCTAATTAATTTTTACTGAGTAGGAAAATGATTATTCTATGATATCCCCCTACAGCTATCACAACAAAATTTTTCTAAAATTATGAAGATTTATAGCATGGCATCCTCATCATACTTCAAAACCTTTTAGATTTACCAGGTTTTATTTATCTAGTCCCAAATTCTTTGTTATATCATATTTATATGATATACATATGAGATACACGCATACCCATAGTATACACACACCATATACAGCATGGCAGTATACACTGCCACCTTCCCACTAATCCAATGCAATCTCTCATAGATTCCCCCAGTTACTTAATTATTTTCATGATTTTGGATTGCTGAGCAATATGAAATCCCTTTTTAGCATCTTTGGGAATGCATGAAATAAGAATAGTACTCAACACAGATGAGTCTGCAAACTACAATGTATTAGATAATTCAGCAGATATTTCCTAAAAGACAAAATGCAAATTATTAATTATTTCAGTTTAATGGAATTAAGAAAGGCACAATAACAACATAATAATAACAATGATAATGATAATGATAAATGCAACAACCTACCCAACAGAGTACAAGAACAGAGTACAACAGAATTTGTAGTTACTAAACAATATTGCCTCAAAATACATAATTCACAAGGTAAATTGGACGAATTCATAATCATTGTGGATGATTTTTAACACATATGTATCCACAACTGATCTATCAATCAGACAAAATTTAGCACTGAATATAGAAGATTTGAAGACAAAATTAACTAGTTGATCTAAACTAATTCTTTGCTACTATACAAGCAATTGGTCACAAAGGAAGTTGCACCAAGTTTCAAAGGATCAATACCATGTTCTTGAACCAAAGTAGACTAAATTAGAAATCATCTACATAAGAAAATACCCACACCCACACCCAACAACAATATATGTTTGCAGATGAAGAAACACATGAAATAAGTCATTAGTTAATGAGCAAATCACATTCAACTCAAGGAACTACAAAAGGGGAGCTATGTAAAACTAAAGAAATTTGGAAGAAGAAAATGCAAATGGTAAGAGCCAAAAATAATTTAAAAGAAGAAAGTAAACAACAAAATCAAAAGCCAATTCTTTAAGAAAACAAAAATTGACTAATTTTAGGGCTGGCAAGGTGTCATAGCGGTTGGGTGTGCAGGCTCTGCTGCAGCGGCCCAGGGTTCGGATCCCGGGCACGCACAGACACTCGGCTTGTCGAGCCATGCTGTGGCGGCATGCTATATAAAGTGGAGGAAGATGGGCAGAGATGTTAGCCCAGGGCCGGTCTTCATCAGCAAAAAAATTAACTTCCGCACACAAAAAAATTAACTAATTTTAATTGAATGGATCTCTATCCAAACCAGCCAAGACAAAGAGAGACAAGGCAATGAATAAATGTACTAAATATTCAATAATCAATATTCAATAGTTAACAAATAATATTAAATTGTCATGGGCCGGCCCCATGGCTTAGAGGTTAAGTGCACGCGCTCTGCTACTGGCGGCCTGGGTGCGGATCCCAGGCGTGCACCGACGCACCCCTTCTCCTGCCGTACTGAAGCCGTGTCCCACATACAGCAACTAGAAGGGTGTGCAACTATGACATACAACTATCTACTGGGGCTCTGGGGGAAAAAAAAAGGAGGAGGATTGGCAGTAGATGTTAGCTCAGAGCTGGTCGTCCTCAGCAAAAAAAGAGGAGGATTAGCATGGATGTTAGCTCAGGGCTGATCTTCCTCACCAAAAAAAAAAAATTGTCAATAAATACTAGGAATAAAAAAAGGAGATGAATATTGTCTAGAAAAATATCAATTATAAATTTGGCTCAAGAAAAAATGATACACATGAATTAAATGAATAATAATTATAAAAATTAAATTGATAATCAATTACCCCCTCCAGAATATACAGAGCCCAAGTGTTTTTGTGTTGATTTTTTACCAACCCTTCAAGGAATATATTATACATTTTGTATATTTATATCTCTCTATATATATCTCTATGTAGAGATATATAGATAGTATGTATATATGTGTATACATATATAATATATACATATAGAAAAAGCTACTTAACTCATGTTATGAGGTAGACATTACCTCAATCTCAATAACAGTAAAATTTATATAGCACTTTGTCATGTGTCACATACTGTTTTAAGAGTAAGGGGTAAAATAGGAAATGTTCTACACTGCTGGTGGAAAATAAGATTATACCAACACTTCACATGTATCTAATAAAGCTGAAGATAAACATATTCTTTGATCCATCAATTTCTCCCCAAGAGATACTCTTCTATTTATGCCCTAAGGGATATGTACTAGAATGTTCATTGCAGTACTACATCAGTGTAGAGTTGGAAACAACCTAATATCATCAGAAGAATGTACAGTTAATACTTATAAACAAAAGCCACATATATTAATATGGATAATATTGATTCAAAATTCATATATGTAATAGATATAAGTACTTAATATATAATTCTATATTTATAATTTTGTGTATATACACACACACGCATACATACATACAGTGATTTCTAAGGATATAAAAGGTGAGAAGGAGGTAGGTACATGTACTCAGTACACCATTTGATTGATTCTCACTCAAGATCTCTGAGAACATAATCACTTTCCTGGTTAAAAAAAATATGTTACACTTAATAGAAAAAAGAAATACTATATGTATCTGCCATTCTAGGAAGTCAAAATAGCACATCCCAGTCTTGTGTGTGTATGTGGGTTAAGGATTTAAAATAAACCTTATAGAATAAATATTATTTATTAATACCCTTTTTATTTAAAAAATAAAGTTCTGAAATATACTCCTCAAAATCTTTTTATCAATATTAGAATAATTGAAATTAGAAATATTTAATGTGTTATAAGTCCAATTTTTAATTTTAGAAATCTAAGGAGTTATTGGCATTTCATAAATATTTTATGACATGTACCTTAATAGAGATATAAACTATTTTTTTAATATATTATTTTAATATCTTACTATTGAACATCTTATTATCATAGTTACATTTTACCATTAAAAATATTAAATTACCTGTAATAAACCACATTATTGACTACTTCCCTTTAACTTCATTTCTGGCTCTCGTTAATGGTAATGCTGTTCGTGGGATAAGATTATCATGGGTTTACCCCATAAAACTGCTAGATTTCTCTGGAACTACCAACCTCAGAACTTCTCATAAAGAGAGATAGAAAACCCCTTATTGTTTGAATTACTTTCGATGGGCTTTCTGTTATGTGCAAAGAAAAGCATCCTAGCAAGAAAAAAGAAGTAATTTTTTTAAAGTTACTGATGAAAATACAATTTTCCTTTTTCACTTAAGGATATAAATTTTCAAACTTATAAGTTGATTCTGTTTTATAAGAAAGTTAAATTTCAGTCATAAATATTGTTTGTTTTGTTGTTAATTGCTGCCTGAAGGTGGTTAAAAATGCATTCTGAGTGCTTCTGGCATCATGATTCTGAGAGCAGTTCCAGAACGGACTTAAATGTTGACTTTCACCAAACATCCCAGCCTAACTCTTAGGCCCAATGGCTGAAATGAACTATAATGTTCAGCATGGACAAGGTATTTTGGGGGGCTACATAGCAATGAGTTGCTATCAGACTCATCACGTGGACCCAGGAAGATAAAACTGCTCTGGCTGTGAGCTTTTATCTATCACATACACTTGCCCAGAGATACATCTACTCAGGCAACTAAGAATAAACCCACTTGCTTGGAACCAAAAAAACAAAAAAAAAAATTTCTGCACTAAAGTAGGTTAAGTATAGACAAATCAAATTTGACAACACTTTACATTGACCAAGTGAAAGGGAATAATAATAACATCAAAAATATAAAGAGACACTAAAGTACTGAGATTTTTAAAGAAAATATTTTTTTCTATCTTCTCTCCTTTTTCATCTTCATTTTCCAGAGGAATAGGTACACATTTATGTATTTTAATTTTTCATTAATTTATATGTTTACATGAGGAACAGATTGAAATTGAAAATTTAACTGGAAACTTGTATTTGATGGATGAATACTTATAAACACACTTTGAAACCCAGTTTTCAATGGTAGTGTTTATGGCAAAAATCGTCATTATATAGCACATAATGAGCTAATGGTCTCAAATCTATAGGGCCACCTAGAAGGAAAAAGACATTTAAACATACAAGTGCTATTCAGGACTGTGGTTGCCAAATGTTTCTCCATGAGACTAAAAACAAATATAGCAAAGAAATGGTTTGAAATGTGTCAGAAGTAAAATTTAACCTATTGGATTTAGAATCAGAAAACCTAGGTTTATGCTGTCATTTATTACCTTCGAGACTGTGGGCTTTGGTTTCTCATCCCCAAAAAGGAGATGATAATGATATAATAGCAATACCAGCAATTCATTCCAAGGAAAGGTCAAACAGAATGAGTTAATGTATCTGAGAATTTTTTTAAATGAAAAAGTTATAGAAATTCTGAATTTTAAAGTATTCTGACTCGCTATGTGATGGGCCATGTAAAATATTACCCATTTAAAGATATAAAAGCAGATGACTCATTTAACACTCATTCTGAGAAGAATTCTGTTTACAGTTTTGACTTCGGGGCTTTTATTTTTTGCTATCTGGGATTACCCAAAGGAGAAATTTTCTGCAGTGATCATCGATTTTTAAGTTCTGAACCCATTCCCACGGGTCAAATGTTTTTTTGGGGAATCCCGCAAGCCATCTCTACAGAGTCTTATAAGCATTGGAATTGGAATCTAAGAAATCTGGGGTCTGTTTACAGCTGTTACGTTAACTATGTGGTTTAAGCAAATCAATTTAACCAATCTGATTGGGGACAAACCCAGAGTTTTCTGAATAACAAATGAGATAATGAATATGAAAGTGCTCTGTTGACCACAAAGGCAGTTTGAAGCTGCAGAGGGTTTTGTCTGGGGGCCAGCAGGTGAGGGGTTCTGGTTCTGAATATGCCTCTGGTCACCTTCATGAACCTGAACAAGTCGAGTTCTCTCTGCATGCCTCAGTTTCCTCATCTGTGGAATGAATAAGTTGGACCGGATCATCTCAGAGATTCCTTCTAGTATTTATATTGAATCAATCTATAATTCACACTTAAAGGACTGTATCTTAATTATAAAAAAAAAAAGTATTTAAACATTTTTGGGAAATGCTAAAGCATATATAAGATATATATTTGTCTTTGTTATTGTTAGAGCAGGAAGGTAGAATTGATGAAAGGACAATAATATCCAAGTTTGCCATGTTTTTTATGTTTTCTCCACCCTACCTCTTTTTCTGTTCCGGAGCATCAAGGACTATGGTGACAGAGAAGCCCCACATACTGACTTTCTCTCACTCTGTTCTTTGTTTTTAGTAAGTTCAAAGTAAAGATGAGACAAAACCCACCAAGCACTTTTGCACTGGGCACTAACCTTAGACTGGCCCAAGATCCTTACCCAAAGAATTCCTGCCCTCTTTACAATAAAGGTGGATCTGATTACACACTTTTGACTTTCTCCAAAGGATCTGCTTGAAAAAATGTAAGGGGCTTGGGAAGTCTTTTTATTCCTTAATTTTTCATAGTTTCTAGTGAAAATGTCCTCTATGAAACTCCAAAATTTTGAGGTGCTTGTTTCAGGAGGGAAGGAAAGGATCTATGGGACATCAGAGGAGAAAAACATGGTCATTCACCTCAGATGATGTCACGGAAGGGCTTCCTGAAGAAGAGACAAGATGACTAGGGACACTGCAGGGCTGAGACTGAAGCCAGGTACCTGAGGGTTACTGTAGATATTCAGTAAGAACATGGTTGCCTTTGACCTTGTTCCCAATACAGACATAGATGAATCTTGTCAGTTTGCTGTTTTCTTGTTTAACTTGAGGGGTGACTCGGATCTTGAGGACTTGTAAGTTTGTTTTGCAGAAGAAAGAGAATGTCTTTGAGGAGGTTGCGATCACCAGACTGCCAGCCCTCAGCAACCGTTGAAGCCCAGAAATCAGATTGCCCAGGGGCTTTTGTAGAGTGACTCCTTTGTTTCTCCGTAGCTCCTCCTGCCAAGCCCCTTAGCTCTATAAAACTTGCCTGCTTCTGTTCTTGGGAAGGCGAATTTCAGCGAACCCATGTTCCTGTCTTCTCATCTTGGCCAACTCGAATGGGGCCTTTCTCCATCCCCAAGCACTGATGTCTCAGTGTTTGGCTTGCTGCGTGTCGGGCACATAAATTTGAGATTAAGAGGTTCAATATCAAGAGGTGTCCTTGGGGAATTTGTTCTGGAAAAGATTCTCTGCCCCACTCTTTCCAAGTTGCCAGTGTCCCATGGTCATATTCTTCTTTTGCATTCTCACTCCCTGTCTTCCTGGAACCTGTCAATTATAATCTTGAGGTCTCCGTGTCCCACTTCAGGAGGGTAAGGGTGAGATTATCCAAGCCCTCCAAATTGAAGAATGTTTTGCCACACAAACTTGGTTGTATTTGACAGTCAGTTACCATAATTACTTTGGTACAATATTTTAATTGTATTATGGATGAAGTAGCTTTTTGTGGGGTAAACCTGGGTTCCTAACCAACATGAAATTCCTATGATTTCCATAAGAAAATGGCATCTCAGTTCCAAACTACTGCTCAGTCTCTATGTCGAGGAAGATATGAAGATAACTTTTTTCAAATATGCCCTTCAGAGTCTAGGATAAGAGGCATATGAAAGATGAAGGTCCAGTCTAATCATGGTTTGGTGCTTGCTATCTCCTGAGTCTCAGGAGAATGGATTAATCTCCCCAAGCTTTTGTCTGCTCAATAGCAAAGCGAGATGGAACATCTCTACAATAAGTTGGTAGTGACATGCCAAGCATCTTCTAATAATCCTTGTTTTTGATTCTACACTCCAGCCATATTGAATTACTGATTCCTCAGAACAGCCACGCTGTGTCACACCTCTGACATTATACTCCCTCTGTATCTTTAAAGATTCAGCTCAAACAACATTTCCAGGAAAACCTTCCTGGGCACCATGCGCATGCACAACAGAAACACACACAACAGTCCCCCTGGGGCTTCCACCTGCCTGTGCTTAGCACTGTTACAGCACAGATCTCACTGTATAAAATTTGACTCTTTACTTGCCATGTCTTGCTTTTTGAGAACAGGGGTCATGTTATTTTCCTTTGTATACTTGAACATTTTCACACCTCCTGGCATGTGGTAGGTAATCAATAAATATCTCTTTCATAAATGAACGCATGAAAAATAATAAGGATTTTTTCCCTGCAAAAGCAAATCTCTTTTCACACTGAGTGATGCCCCCTAATTCACTGTTCAGTTTACCTGGGCCAAGCATATCCTGAGTTGGGTGAATAATCAAAGCTGCTCTATGTCCCAGAACTCATTAGCAGGAGCCCTGCAGGGTGAGACCGTGCTCCTTCCCCCCCACTTACCCGTCACGCTGACAAAACTTGGGAGCTATGGGGAAGCACCCAGAACCCACAGCCGTCTTTTAGACTGTACCTTGGCCCCTTAGGCGCAAAGTGTTCCGAAGTCTGAGTCAGCCACTCCTGCCCATCCATATGCCTGGCTGCTGGCCAAGACTCAGATAAGAAGCCACCCAGGTGCTCAGCCTCAGAAAGCCAACGACAAGGTGGTCTGGGCCAACGGAGACCAAATTAACTGAGTGCAGAACAGAAGAGGAAGCAAGCCCTAGCCGAGAGTCAGGAGACCCAACCCGGTTTCTCCACTGATAGATGATCTGTACAGCCTTTGGCAAGTCACGTCTCTCTGGGCCTAGTCTCATCATCTGGGAAGTCAGTTGGTTAAGCTAAATGATTTCCAGGGTCTTGTCCAATTTTCAAGTTCTAGGGTCTGAAATAAGGGGCAGGCTAAGCATTTCCCACACCTGAAAGGATAATGATACTTGCCTGTAACAACCCTATCTCCAGGGGAAGGGCCAGAAGGGACAGCTCAAGCTCACTGCCAGTGATGGTTTAAAATATGCACGAGATACTGTCTCGGCCCTCATTCTATGAGGCTTGATTCTAAGAAAACTTAGTAATCACATCACATTACCTGTTTATTAGCAGTGGGTAATTCTGTACTAGCACCAAGCAAGGGCCATGACCTGGGCTGCACCTACCATTAAACAAGCAATGCACTGCTACATCCCGCACACCATGTGTGATTGCACCGTCCCCTCTGCGCAGTCTATCTGCAGAGTCGCCACCAAGGGCTGCATTTGTACCCTGTAGGTAGACTAGGGTCAATACTGATTACTTTGGAATGGGTCAATAGGAATGATACTAATAATAGCAATACTTCTACCAAGAATACCACCCTTTATTCAACGTTTAGTGCTCTAAGTCTTGTGCCATATGCTCCACATTTTTACTCATTTTATTCTCATAACCACTCTGTTAAGGCAGAATTTTTATCTTCATAATACAAAAGAAGAAACTGAAGTTCATTGTTAATGTAATTCAGACAAAATGTATAAACTGGCTGAAAAAGGTTAGATGCCAATTATAATCCCTCACACTTGTATAGTATTTTGGGCTTACAAAGGACATATTGCAACATCATTCTATTTGGTTTTCGCTATGATGTAGTGGCTGAGTCATGGCTGTTTCCACTTTAAGGAATGGAAACTTGAAGTGAGGTGAGATGAGGAGATGATAGTTCAGATTTCTTGATTCTTGGTCCTGGGTCTTCCCAATTAACCACCAGTCTGTGCTGGGATTCCTCAGAGATAAAGAGGGGCCCAGGGACAGGGTTTTCCTGGAAAACTGGCCTGAGGTCAGACGTAGGATATGAAGCTGAATTTCCGGAGCTTCGCTGAGATTGTGGATGAGATCAGGGTATGAACAAATGTGGAGATGGAAGGAGGATGAGGGAGGAAAGATGATTTTGTTCATAGTATCCTGGACCATATGCAAATAATGCCAACAGTGCACAGTCATATCTGTGCTTAGCTCATTTTCAGCAGCGCAGAGTAAGCTCTGGGAGGGTGGCAAGAGGAAAGATCGTTCTGGGTGGAGGTATTTCTGTTTCCGCAGGGGCTTTTGGTGCTTATTCACCTTGAAACTTCTAAAATAACTCATTATGTGTGGAATAGCAGGTGTTCACATTCAACGTATTTGCTCAGCCTCACCTTCATCTGTTCTGTGTCAATTTCTCTTTTTCTTCTTTTTTACCTACTACCAGGTCATTAGTCAGACAGTGTGAATCATGCACAATGTTTAGAAAGGAGTTACGTGTTTGAATCCTTACGACAAGGAAAACTGATATCTCAGGTTCTGGGTAAAGCTAGGATTGCCAAACAAAGTTGGTGGTGGTCATTCTGTCATTTGGTGAACATCGAAGCTTAGAAAATTCAGTGTTGCTCTTATCTCATCAAAGCTTAATTCACAAAAGAAGTGTGACTTCTGACTGCTCCCTTTCCCAGGCCTCCACAATCCATTTATCTTTTGGCAATTTGCACAATCTTTTCAGTTTTGACTTCACTGTAATTTCAGTTGTTGGCATATAAATTTGTTTACTCACTAAACTGTGAATTTCTCAAATGTAATTTCTGTGATTTTATATCTTTCTCTCCCTATAGGAAGACTCAACAAATATTATTAGAATAAATATTTAATAACATATTTAAAATTTTTTTCCTAGTGCAAACAGAGAAGTTACTCCTATTCTTTTTTTTCTTACTGAATGAAGCCTGCCTACTGATGTTTTATTTCCTGAGAATGGTCCTCTGTAATAATAAAAGTTGGTTTCTTCAAAATTCTTTAATTTAGGGCTCCACATTGCTGGAATGAATGGAAGTCTGAGAATGTCCATGTCTATCCTCTTTACTGCATAACTCCTGGGAATAATCACTTGCGGTTCAGCCTGGCCCTAGCATCTCTCAATATTATTCCTACTTTCAAAGTGTCACTCAGTCTTCACATCAACATACTGTTCGGTCAACCATTTTGAAAGATTTTGGAAAGAAATATTTTTAGTCTATACCACGAAGAGAAAGATGTCACTTTATAATGAAACATTAGTTCTTATTTACAGATACTGATAATACATTGGAAAGGTAAAAATGTTTCAACTTGTTTCTATTGGGTATGGAATGTAAATGCCATTTTTATCTGTTCTTTTTCATTTATGTATAATACCTGTAATCTGAAAGCCCTTATTTTATATTCTGGCTCTGCCACCTAATAGATGGTTTAGATGATTTCAGAGAAGTTATTTAACACAGTTTCTTCATCTGTAAAGTAGAGATCCTAATTATACCTGCCTTATAGGGTTATTATGAAGACTAAAACATGTACTACATACCAAGTGCCTACGTAATGCCTAGAACACAGTAAGCAGATAGCTATTAATCTTTATTTTTCAATTCCTCTTTTTGGCCTTCCTTACCTTGAGTCACTCAGTCATTGTGATAACTGTCACTTTCTGATTCTGGTATCTTATAAATCCTACAGGGTACAAATGTGAAGTTGTTTTGTCATCCTAGGTCCTTTACATTCCTATATAAATTTTAAAATCACCTTATCAATTTCTTCAAAGAGTCTACTGAAATTTTCATTGTTATTGCAGTGAATTTAGAGATCGGTTTGGAGAGGGAAGATATTAACAATATGTCTTCCAATCCATGAATATTGTATATCTCTCAAATATTTTTTAGGTTTTATTTATTTTTAATTTTTATTTTAACAATATTTTGTAGTTTTCAACAAAGATAACTTAGATTTATTCTTAGATATTTGATAGATTTGATGATATATTAAATGGTATTTTTAAAATTTCATTTTCCAATTTTACTTATGTATAGAAAGACAATTGATTTTTGACTAGTAACTTTGTGTCCTGTGAACTTGGTAAATACATTTATTCTATAAGTATTTTTTGTGAATTTTATTGGGCTCTTAATATTAATGTTTATGCCATCTATGAATAACAATAGTTTTACTTCCTGTTTTTTAATCTTTATCCCTTCATTTCTTTTTCTTGTCTTATTGCACTGACAACAATCTCACTAAAAAGTTGAAGGCAAGTGTTGAGGAGGGGCACCCTTGCCTTGTTCCCACTATTAGAGAGAAAGCATTCAGTCCTTCACAATTAAGAATAAAGCTAACTGTAGGTTATTTTGTAAATTCCCATGATCAGATTAAAGAAGCTTCCTTCTATTCCTGGCTTATTGAGAATTTTATCATAAATGCTTTTTTGCACCTCTTGAGATAACTGTGAGTTTTGTCCTTTGTCCTATTTACATGACAGATTACATTGATTTTTTATTAAACCAGGCTTTTTTTCCTAGGTTAAAAACCACTTAGTCATGATGTATTTCTTTTTAAACTATTGTTGGATTTAATTTGTTAATATTTTGTTAGAGATCAATTAGATTGATCTAAAATTTTATTTTCTTGTAATATTTTTCTCAGATTTTGGTTATGGGATCTCATAAAATTATGCTGATCTCAGGATTATGCTTATCTCATAAAATAATTTGGGAAGTGTTTTTTTTTTCTCGCTTTCTCTATATTCTGTAGAATTGATATTTTTCTTCCTTAGTTGTTTGCTAGAATTCATCATGAAGCCACTTTTGACCAGATTTCTCTTTGTGGAAAGGTTTTTGATCAAGAATTCAACTTCCTAATAAGCATATGAGCATTCAGATTTCCTATTTCTTCTTATGTCCATGTTAGTCAGTTGCATTTATCAAGGAATTTGTCCATTCCATCTAAGTTGTCAAATTTATTGGCATAAAGTTATGCATAATATCATCTAATTATCCTTTTACTGTCTGTAGTGATGTCCCTCTTTTATGACTGATATTGCTAATTAGTTTTCTTTCTTTTTCTTTTGAGGAGTCTTACTACAATGTTTATCAAAGAACCAACTTTTGCCTTTATTGATTTTTTCCTACTTGTCCAGTTTCTATTTTATATATTTCCACACTTTTATTATTTTTTTTAGTATTTTCACCCTTTTAATTTGCTCTTCTAGATTTTTCTTATTATGGAAAGTTAGCTCATTGGTTTTATACCTTTCTTTTTTTCTAATATAGTCATTTAAAATAATATATAAATTGTTGTCTTTTTCTTCTTTCTCTTCCTGAACAATTCAGTCCAAAGAAAGTTGGTGTCCATATCATGTAGAGACGAAAATATGGTGGCCCAGAGTGTGATTTCAGAGCCCAACTAGTGTGAAAGAAGTGTTCAAGAGCAGATTTTGGAGCCCAGCACAGGGTGTTGGAGCCCAACAAGGGTGAGGACAGTTTCTGCATGGGGAGAAAGACACCTCAACATGGAACGTTGGAATCCTGGCAGGAGAAGGTTGTTGTGGGTGTCAGCAGTGAGAGAGATTTTTAACATACAGGGGGTTAATCAAATAAACAAAATTATCAAGTATAATGTGAGCCAAATGTCACACTGTTAGAGAAGGGAACTGCAAATATAGAAAGGGAAAAACCAAAATGAAACTGTGTTATTCGATTAGAATTGAAGATATCAGTGTGAACTCATGATTTTCAATGTAGATAGATAAATAAATACGTAGATAAATAAATACATAGATAGATTAATAGATGTATAAATAAACATCAGTGTAAATGGGTGCGTGTGTACATTCCCTAGCTCTGTGCACTAAGAGGGCCTGGGAGCAGTGATACACCCATATCAATGAACATAATTATCACTGAGATTTTGGTTTTGAAATAGAATTCTCCACTAAAAGGAGCCAGGAATCTTTGAAGAAATGGCTGCTTCCGGGGCTTGGGCAGGGAAAGCATAAGAAAGCCTGGAACATTTTGTAATGTTGAAAAGTAAGGAGCTACTCTTAGAATGATGGGGACATGCCAAAAGGACAGAGAAGCCAGCTTGAAGGGGCTCCCATTGGCCAAATCTGGGATAATTTAAGCTAAATTATGTAAATAAATAAATAATTAAAAACAAATAAATAATATATAATTAGTTATATAATAATCATAATTAGATAATAAATGTTATATAACTAAATAAATAATGATAAGATTGAATTATAGCCACAGAATAAAATAAAAATCTGTGAATCCATGCAGATATAAATCAATGACAAATGGAAAGTTTAATACGTCACAAAAAGTGTAAATTTTAAATCAAGGCAAAATGTACTAAGGCACATATTGTAAATATATTTCCTAACAAAGTTTGTGGTGAGGAAATATGTATTGGTAAATCCTTGAATTCCACTTCAGTTATACTTTGTAAGTATCTTAGATTTAACCTCCATTGTATTCAAGTAATATTATATTTAGTACTCTTTATAAGAAATTATGATGTAATATCATTTTAAATGTCTTCTATCATTATGTCCACCTATATATTTATCTATTTTGATTATCTATCTAGCTATCTCTCTCTCTACCTGTCTTTCTAGAGAGATCTGAAATGATGTGTTTCTAGAGAGACCTGAAATGATGTGTAAACAATGTATAAATGATGGTTATTTCTGAGTGGTAAGAATTATTTTTTAACTTTACTCTTTTACTTTTCTGGATTAAAAACATAATTATGTTTCTTTGTAGACATCTATGTGTTTTCCCAGGCAACTTGAACAAGTTTAAGCTTCCCATCTTAGAGAATATTTGTGCTGGAATTCTCTGTGCTTCTCTAAGTCCATTCTCTACCATTCTTCACCCAGCACTGTGACCTTGGAGGCTGACCTCTGGATGTTACTGTTTGTGTCCCATGCCCTGTGTCTTGACTTTGGCCTACAGCAGGCATCAGCAGGAGATCAAAGTGAGAGTATTTGTCCTGGCTAGCTTTCTGTTGGGTGATGGCTGGGCAGCAGCTCGCATCTTTGGCTATAGCTCCTTTCAGCCACAGCTCCTGTGAGTGGCCCTCCCCTACAGCTATAGGTCATGCCAGGTATTGCTAATTGCTTCTTCCCCCACTCCTTGATAGAATCTGAGTACTTTATCATCCCTTATTGTTTTACCTAAACATGGTCCACAGCTTTGTAAATTGCTTTTCATTAAACTCTATTCACAACAGTGTGCCATCTGTTTTCTGCTCAGACTCCAACTGACACAGCATCTAATGACTCCCTCCTATGAAAATTATACTTCCTCTCAACACTGACTCACAGATTTATAGATCTTAATTTTTTATTACCCTGCTAGATACCTTTATAACTCTAAATAATAGACTGCAATTTCTATTTCTTTATTGATACATTTTAGATATCCATTGACTTCCCAATAGGAAAGAATAATAATTTAGCACCCCTACAGTTCCAAAGGGAAGGAATTTATTAGCCAGAAAGGAGCTGTGCATTCTTACAATTTTTAATAGAAAAATATCATGTTAAAACTGCTTTTGACCTTGGTCTGTCAATCACTATGTCCTCCATTCTAGCTGAAATTTTATCTTCTGATTATGTCTAACTAGAAATTTTATCTTCTGATTATGTCTAAAAGTCTAGGGGATTTTAGAAAAGTAGTATTTTAGGTACGATTTCTAATAAATATCAATAGTTTTTTTTCCCATGAATATAAAATGTATTAAATAATAAAATAATTAGGAAATGCAAGTGTCCCATGAAATAGAGTCTATCATTTAGATATCTGTGACCAACCTTTCTGCAGGTAATCTTATTGGGAGCTAAAGAACTTTCTTAGAAATAGGTTCTTTTCATATTGAAATATTTCAAGAAGCCACATATAGAAATCTGTTGCTGTAGAAATTGAACAAAGCATAGTCCATGTGTGCAAGGCCTGGGTTAAATAATGGATTGGACAGAACTCTGACTCCTTCAAATTCCTAGAATTTTACTGTTGAATGTGCTCAGTGAGCTGGGGCACTGTCTGTTGGGGGCGTATGTATCTCAGACCTGCTTCCTCCACAGGCTTCCCCAATTCAAACGACGGCAATTCCATCATTCCAGACCCTCAAGTCAAATACCTTGAAGTTATTCCTGACGCCTCTCATTCTCTGACCATTGCGTCCTATCCTTTAAGAAATTCTGTTGGCATTTTCTTCAAAATTTACAGCTAATGACCGGTGAGGTAGGTATTATTGTTTCAATTTTACTTTGAAACTGGAGAGACTCAAGGAGGTTAAGTGATAAGACCAAATTCATACCCTAAAAAATGTATTCTGAAAAATTAGAAGATATAATCAAGAAAATAATTGACTACACAGATTCCTCCCTGCCCTGCAAGTTCTATTCTACAATGTCATATCAAAAACATTTGTTATAATAATGTTTGACTATGCTTCATGCTGATGAAAGCATTTTCTTATTTATAAAAAAAAATCTCCTTTTCCTAACCATGGGCTACAACTCTTAAAATCTCAGGAACTGAGTGTATGGTGTTTGAACCTGTTCCTAAGTTTCACTGTTGGTATTTTCACTAATTCTTTCACTGTACTTTTACCAGGATACTGATGCTAAGAATTTTGTTTTTTGTTTTTAAATCTGTTTATATGGATTATAAATGCGTGAGATTTAATTTTAAAAATCTTTATCAAAATACTCTAGCATCAGCTTACATTAGCTCTCATTAAATTGAACATGATGGTTTGAGAGCACATTTCAGGTGTGTCTATGATAAAGGCAGTTCTCACTGCCCTTCAATTGTTCTGTGTGTTTAACCAGTATTTTTTGTGTCTTTGTGATTGGCATTGTTTAGGTAAAATTCCTTTGTTATCCCTGAATCACTCCTGAATTTGTTTATTTTTGTCTTTTCAATTTGTTTAAGTAAAGGAAGTGATCAGTGAATGAGTCTTTCTCCTTTATTTTAGGAATAGATTGAAACTCTAGTAAAGGAACCAGGTTTTTTTTTTTTCCCCTCTTAATTAAGGATCTGGATGACTAAAAATGAACAAATGCCAAAGAAGTAGAATTGTGGGAATTCAATAAAGCAAAAGATGGCTTTCAAAAGATTTCAAAATAATGTATCAATAACTAAATAGTTTTATAAGACATTGGAAACAGGAAAAAATAGGTTATGGAAATAAAGAATCCATTGACAAGAAGTTTGGGGCAGTCAGATCTGTCTCTTATAATCTATGTTTTGTTGGTGTAGAGTGAGTTTTATGTAAGGCAATTGACAGTACATCTATAGTTGGTATGAGGTATAGTATGAAGACACAGGAAGAGTCTGGATTACTTCTAGGTTTGAGATTTATGTACCCTAACTCTTACATACAAATGGGATGGAGAGGGTAGTGTGAGCCAGTTTAGATACCTGGATTTAGGGATTCTAAGACTAGCTCTACAAGAGACTAGCTCTGCCACTTTAAGAAAGTCATTTCCTCCCTGTAGGGCTCAGTTTTCTTGTGTGAAAAAAGATACTAGACATTTAATCTATCTTTCCTCTCCACCCCTTTTCAACAAGTATTCTGATTGGCTGAACTGCCCTAACTAAAATGTCAGAGAATCCTATTCGTAAATATTTCAGTGCTTCTAACTTAAGGCATACTTTTCGAAGTGAATAATAAAGGTTAAGAGTATTTTGGTTTAGCCTTGCCTCTTAAGGGATAGTCTAGCCTTCAAAATACCGTATCATTAAATATTTTTTTATTTAAACATCTAACTAGCATCTTTCATCTACTAATTCATATGATAGTCTACAATTATAAATATGATACTTACAGTACAGCATCATAGTACAAGCCGTAGCCAGGAATTGATCATCTAGTATGTGCCAAGAATTTAGATGCTTCACATACAGTTTGATTATAATAAGTCTACAAAGTGTAATATTATCTTCATTTAAGATAACCCTCAGATCTAACTATGTTTAATCATTGTCAAAGATCATATATACTAGTAAATGAGACAATTTATTAATTTCATATTCTAATTCTTAAAAAAGTGCCTTTCACATATGAATTAAAATATGGATTTGACCAATATTAAAGTCTGTATTCTTTTCTCTAAACTAAAGTGATAAGAATATGAGTCTAAAATCCAATTTTTTCTCAATAACTTACAGTCACATTGAACAAGTCACTTCCTTCCCCTGGATCTTGGTTGTCCCCACTATAAATGGAAGGATTAAATTAGATGATCTCTATTTGTCTCTATAGTCTTAAAATAAAAAATTACTAATGCACTTCTCTGAGCTTGTATCCCTTTTTTCTCTCTCAGTGCACAACAAGTTATCGTGAGATAATATTTTTGAAGCTTTACAATGTGATTTTTAGTCCTAATGTTTCCTCTTGTCTCTTCCTCCATGCATCCGGGTAGGCATTCTTTGCGCTTCCTCAAAGAAGAGATGACATAGCAGAAATTAAAAAGAAAAATAGAGTTAGCCCTTGGCTTTTGAGTTTTGAAAGCCTTAATTTCAGGGGGCTGGGTAGAATTTACATGCTTCAAATCAGATATGAGAGAATATGAGATGGGAAGGGGAAGAGAAATGCTTTCAATTCTGGAGACTTGAATGGATCTGTTGGGTAGTGGGGAAAAAGAAAGACTGTGCTGATGTAGTGAGTGGGGAGTTCAGTAGGTCCTGGGATGAGGGAAATTGATCTTAAGTGGTGCAGAGAGTAGCAGCATCAGCAGCTGGAGACCTTCAATTCTTGCTGGTGCACACACTCAAGATAGGGCCTTTGTTGGCTGGGGCTTAGGAGCCACATGGGAGTAGAGTCAGAGCCACCGTCACTAACTCAATTTTCAATGGAATGAGGAATGTACATTGCCTGGGTTGAGGGGTCTTGTTACCTGTCTTTCTTGTTGGCATCTAGCCAACAAGACAGCAACCAGCAAGTTGCCCCACTGGCTGTCCAACAGAAGTGTTATTCTTCCTGTCCTGAAATTTTGCTCAGTTTCCATCTGACTTGTTCCATGTCATTGTTCCACTCATTGTAATGTGTTAGAATATTTATAAGCACTCTAGATGGAGAGTTATGTCAGAACAATTGGAGGGACAGAATAGCGTAGAAGACAAAGTTCCTTCTATCTCCAGCCAAACACCCCTATTTATATATGAGTGGGACTGAATGCAACTGGCTCTTGGTCTCCTCTACCAACCAGTTCAGTGATCAAACACACCTCATAAAAAAATAAGTCCTGTGTGTTAGACTAGAATATATAAAGAATCTCAAATAGGGAAGATTTCCCTTAAGGAATGAAATATAATACTTTAAGCATAGTTCTCCATAAAGAAAAATAATTTTGAATGGTGAGAAAACTCCCAAGGCACTGTTGACTACCCTGGTAGTTAGACCCAAGGTTGAAGTTATTTTTTATACTTTTAATTAAGCTTTATGGGATCTCAAAACCCTGAAGTTTATTTATGTCCAGGACTAATTCACTTCCACCCCTACCTAGAATGATGTATGGCAAAAGTTAAGGTTCATAACTATTCTTCCTAAAGGAATAAGGAATCAGATGGAAATATGGGCCTGAGTCTCATAATTCAACCATAGATTTAAAAAGGGGCACCCTTGGGTAGCTAGGTCTCACTGATTTTGCCCAAGCACATTTATCGAACAGCCTTTGATTACTTAAGTGTGCGTGTGGTTTTTTCCAAAAAATATCCCATGGTGCATTATTCCCAGATGGCATTTGTTAATAGCTCGACAACCCAGGTAAGCATAAATATATGTAATTCCAAACACCCAGCACAACCAGCACCAGCTAGTGTCAAAGAACTTACTATAGTCATAAGTCCTCCTTACTTAATACGTAAGACCTAACACTAATGATGAGTACATATTGATGTGTACACATAGTGATGAGTACACATTGCATGCTGGAAGGAGCAAGATGAGATCTTTGCAAAAGAGAAAACTCTATCTCTTTAACAGTACTCTGGGATCAGGATCTTGGCAGCTAAAGACATTTGGATGTCAGCTCCTGGTACAATCTGTTGTCCACACAATGCCTTTTCATCCCAGATAAGGGTTCAAAGTGGATAGCTGAGAGCTAGAACTTCGATAATAGCCCAAGTTAACTTTTATTTTCCAGCCATTATGTTCTTCTCTCAGCAACCTGTAAACAAGTGGTCTCTACCTTCATCCAAATTCCTACCTACTGCTCCATTATTCATCATTTATTGAATATCTATAAGAATTTCTCTTTCTGCACAAGAAATGGGAGCAGTGCTGTGAGATTTTGAAGTGAATAAGACATGATCTCTGTGCTCAAATTACTCTGGGCCCATGGGAGAGAGACAGGGACTCGGAATCAAATGATACAGATTACCCAACTCTACAACTGATTTTATGAACTTGATCTTTTTCCTTATGATATTGGCTATCTCTAATAGTTAAATCTTCCATCAGAAGATAAATATTGGCTAATTTTACTTAAAAATGTTTTCAATGACCTACCATGTGCCAAGTAGTATGCTAAGTGCTTGAGATACAGGAAAACTTAAACAAAAACTGGGCCTTTAATGAGCTAACAGTTTGGTAGCTAAGGAAATCACTAATAACGTGTCATAGACTAGGTGTGATGCCCAAAGAGGTATCCTAAATATGTTTTGAATAACAGTAACATTACTGAAACATCTATAAACTTCTAAGACTATTTTGAATGGGCAAAAATGATATGTGATCTCTGGTCTGTTTTGAAACAAAAAGCAACAGTATAGCATGGCGCAAGAGACACTGTCCTTGGAATATTGAGATCTGGCTCTTTGTCCTACCCTGTCTGTGTGATTTTGGTAACTCTTTTACCTGCTCTAGGCCTTAGTTTTCCGTGCTGTAAAATTAAGAAGTTTGAGGGGCTGGCCCAGTGGCATAGTGTTTAAGTTTGCGCCCTCTGCTTTGGCGGCCCAGGGTTTGCGGGTTCGGGTCCCAGGCATGGACTTATACCATGTCAAGCCATGCTGTGGCAGTGACCCACAGACAAAATAGAGGAAGATTGGTAACAAATATTAGCTCGGGGCTGATCTTCCTTGGCAAAAAAATAATTAAGAAGTTTGACAGATTAGTCTGTAATGTTGGGGCCAATCCAATGACAACTGTACAGAAATCGCAAACTTGGCTTCTTCCATTGTCCATCTGCAAGGTCAATGATGAAAAAAAAATGGACCACGTTGGTCTAGAATGACAGGGCCAGCTGTATTAAGAGCTTCGTAAAATGAACTGAGAAATGGAACTTAGAAACCAGAGGGACTTCCCAGTGAGCTAGTGAAAATCCCTTCTTCCCCAGAGCCCAGTTCCTCGCTTCCATTTCAGATACAACAGTTTTAATGAAAAGAAGTCTCCTGAAATAAACCTGTTTGTGATGGCAAATACTTTCTTTAAGGTCCAGGACATCCTAATCCCTTGACCTGAGGTTGTACTGAATAGAGGGATTAGGGTATTTGATGTGAAAGGTGAGACGTCCTGAGGTTAGAGTTATGAAGTGATATCACTGGTTTGGCTCCTTACTTATGAGACCTCAAGCATGTTCCATGCCAATGCAGAAGAGAATTTCTCCTTGTTTTGTTTATGATAAGAACTGGACAATCGTGACAGTACTTATTACAAACAAAATAAGGAGAAAACAAAATAACTATTTGTTTGCCTAATATTTTCTCTTGAACCACAATGGACTATTGCAGAAAGAATGGTGCAAATACAAATGATGCCATTTCTAACAGCTTTCTTGGAGGAAATCATAGTCCTAAAAGATGAATTGCCTTCTCTCTAACTATTGATTTTGAGTTAAACTTGGCTAACTATTATTATTAATATCTCTTATGAATGTGCATTATTGGGTTGAAAATTTGTATTCCTGATATTTTTATTTCCTTAGCATAAAAAAATATTTCCTGGCTGTTTCAATCAGACCAGTTTTGTGGACAATTACCCATAGAATGAGTAGAAGAGGGATTATTTTCTCGTATGTTTGCACTGCAGATTATCCCATTATATGTTTCTATGAGACTTTGGTTGATGGTGAGTCTGGTGCATTATATTAACGGGCCAGACTTCTGAATACTTGGTTTTCATACCACACAAAAAAAGCCTCCTGAGTCTTAGTTCTCTCGGTGCAAAGTGGAATATATGATAAACTTCGCTCCTCCCAAAGAGCAACAGTGAGCATTCCTTGAATCATCAAAGGACTAATATATTATCTTTTTGATTTATATTTTTCTAGCCCAATATTTTTTCTCATGTGCCACAGGAGACTTTGCACTATGCAAAGGTTTTAGTCACTAGAGGGAGATGTAACCATAAACTCCCTTTAGCAAGTTGGAGTCCATGGGCCAGATGGAAAGGCAAACTAGCCAGGAAATGACGTGGTCCTATATCCTGCCAGAAATCTCAGTTGTAAGAGAACTCCAATGGGTATCTTATGTTAAGCTCACTCTCTGGTATTCTGATGGCTACTTACCAGAAAACAGCTCATCCATCCAAACCCACAAGGACATCTCTACTGAAAAATTGGCAGTCTTAAGGGACCACAGTTTCCATCTGTGTTTAAGTAAACACCTGTTAGTGTTAGATGTCATAGGTTGTTGAAAGACTGCACTACTTAATAGGATCATGAAATATAAATATTTTAAAGAATATTTATTGCCCATAAATACTTTTCTTTTTAAAGAATCATAGAGTCTAGAATGTAAGAGCAGGTAGGAAAGTTATAGGTCGTCTAGTCCTCTCTCCTCAATTTGTAGATTTAGAGACTGAGTCATAGAAGACATTTGTCCAAAGACACTGCTTTGTTAGCTACTTACTGAACTAGAACCTGAGTCTCCTCCCTCCTAGTTCAATGTTTACTTCATCACCTTTCTTTCCACATTTCTTGAGCACCTACTACTTGCTGGGCCAATTAGTGATACAAGGATGAGTGAGATCTGTCCCTGACCTAAAGGAACATACGGTTTAGTGGAGGAGGCGGAGATATGAATAACAATTACTCGGAAGATTATGTAAGTTTCTACAGTGGAGGGACACATAGAGGCTATATAAAAACAGAAGAGCTAAGTGGCACGCTTGGTTTGAGTTGCCTGAATCCCATATACATAATGTAAAGGAAAATTTTCATTCAAGTTTCCTCTCCAAACCTTACATCTCTGGCTTCTCCAACCTCAATCTCTCTTTGAATTACTATGGAATTTTTAAAAATATTAAGTGCCGTTCAATGAAAAAAGTGTATTAAAAATATAAAAAATCTATCATCTCACTTATAAAAGGACTTATATAGAGAAATGAAACTGGAAGTAAATACAATAAATGCTAATAGTACTTTGTTTCTGAAGTCTAAAATTATGAATAATTTTTATGTTTCTATCCCTTTAAAAATAGTATTAATTTTTAATTATAGAAGTAATGGATAAATATGTTTATTATAAAAATTGAAATATGAAACTCAGAACTTTAAAAAATTTTAAAAGAAAATATATAATATTTTAGTGATATTGGAATTAGGAAGGATTTCATCAACAAGTTCCCCAAAGCACAAACTATAAAAGAAAAATATTAATTTTGACTACTTTAAAATTTAAAACTTCTTTATGACAAGACATTGTGAATTTAAGAGCAAGTCAAAGACTGGAAGAAGATTCTTACAGCTTAAATAAGTGATAATGAATGATAAAAATCGTGCCCAGAATTTATAAAGAACTCCTAAAATTAATGAGAAAATGTCAACCTAATAGAAATATGAACAGATGTTATAAATATAGGAATTTTGAAGAAAGGGAAATCTGAGAAGTCAATAAATATATGAAACCCCTCTAGCAATCAGAGAAATGTTAATTAAAATCACAGTGAAATACCATTCACACCCATCAGACTAGCAAATTAAAAACTTGGAAAATATCAAAGGTTGATGAGGCTGTGGTAAAAGGAAGCTCATATACTGCTGGTGGGAGAGTAAATTGGGAAAATCACTAAAAAGCACAAGTTGACAACATCAAGTAAATTTGAAAATGCCATATCCTATGACTGAAAAATCCATTTCTAGGAATATTCCTTAGAGAAACTCTCACACACCTACATGAAGAGATACATGTTCAAGAATGATCATTATGATAGAATAGGTACACTAAAGTTGAGATAACTTAAATCCATCAATGAGAGAATGGATAATTAAACAGTGAAATTCTAGGCAGTAATTAAAATGAATGAACTTAATCTTCCCGTATGAAGATGGATAAATAGCAAAAACATAATGAGTATGGGTTATGGGTAAAAAAAGATAGTTGGATACATACAACATAGTACCATTTAAAGTAAAAAAAAAAATAGTACAAAGTACTATTTGTAAATGCTTAAGTAGGTATTAAACTTATAAAACATTTGATGGGAAGGATACATATTAACGCCAAGACAGATATGATCTTTGGGGAGAAAAAAGGGGAATAGAATTTCAGGGAGGTATAGGATAAATTAGTATCATAGACTTGTTATTTCTCAGTATTTTTATTTCTTGAAAAACATGTTGCATTTCCTAAAGAATGATTGTACTTTTTCTGTCCAAAATATGTTTTAATTGCTGTAAATTTCCAAAGCCAATATGGCAAAATATAAACAACATATAAATCTGATTAATATTTATATGCATGTCTGTTATTTTCTGTATTTTTGTGTATTTTAAATATTTCATGACACAAATTAAAACACTAAAAAATCAAGACATATTGTATAATGACTTAAATGAACAAAGTATAAAAAAGTGCATTCATGAATCTATTGGGATATTGAACACTGATTTGATGACATAAAAATAAATGATTTTTTTTTAAAGCTGGATAACTATCTTGTAATATACTAAAATATTTACAGATAATATGGTGTCAGAGATTTTCTTCAAAATTATCTATAAAGGGTAGAAACAGGTAGGAATATAGATATAATAAGATTGGCTTTAACTTGATAATTATTGAAGCTGGAGATGCATTCACAGGGGTCCGTTATACCAGTCTCTCTACTTTCCACAACAAAAAGTGGAAAAAACGTATTGTGTTTTTTAAAAAAGAAAGTCATAGAAGAAAAAAACCAAACTTTACAGTACAGCTTAAGTTCCCCTTCACCATTCCAATCACATTATTGTGAGTTCCATACCTGTTCCTTGAAGTCCTGTATGCATTTTTACCTGTAGAAATGGAAATGTATGTTATCATACATGTCATCACACTGAATGTATTCTGTAGCTTCCCTCCCCTCACCGCCAACATTTGTTGGAAATCCACCCATGTCAGTACAATTCTCCCCATGTTATTATTTTTAAGGCCGTGTTAAACAACATACAAAGACATACAATATTCTCTTACTGATTGCTGGATAGATTTTTCAATCTAATTTGGAACTTGAACATGCTGCAACTGACATTCTTGTGTAAATGTTATGGATATATTTTTAATTTTTATAATTTTTTTCAATTAATATTATTTTTTAAAAATTTTATGCATACCATGAAAAATAAAATACAGAAAGGCTTCCAACGAAAATCATAAGTCCCCTGGCTTATCCCATCACACCGTCTAGGACGTTTAACCATTTCTGGGTTTAGTTAATCTGCTGGTTACTTCCAAAACCCTAGGTAGTATGCTTTTACCTCTATTATTTTTTATTTATAAGTGTTATATGACACCTATTGACTCTATTTTTACAAGATGAGAATTTAACATTATTACACTATTTCCCATTTTTTCCCAATATTTAAAGTTTTATTATCATTTTTAGTTCTTCTATTGATACTATTTGTAAGTGTAAATATAAGTTATACTACTTAAGATCGTATACTGTAAATGTAATACTTTTACCTCTTTTTCTTGTTTCACCAACTTCAGACAATACCGCTTGGCTCTTGACCATGTAAAGTAAGGAAATTAGTATCCCTATCCTTATTTTCACACTACCTCCTCCTTCCAACTCCCAACTCCTGTCAGCCATACATTTGCACACGCATTTTCAAGGTTAACGTTTGTGTTATCTTCTGAAACTAAAGATAATGAGTTTTGTACTTTCTATATAAGTTGACTCCAAAAGTTGAATACCAATAAGCATAGAATTAATATGATTCTGTGAATCTTGTTTATTTCAGAGCTAAATATGCTAACGTATTTTAGGATGAATTTCCTTTTTTAAAAATCTAATGCAATAATCCTTTTGTGTTACTGGGTGGATGGATAATTTTCCTAGAATCTGCGTTAACTGCGTTCACTTTTCTTATACTCCATCGAATTGCTCAATTATATGCTCCGTTTTCGTTTACGTTGTATTTATACCATGACTCTCTGTATTAATTTCTTTTTTATTAATATCGTTTTATTCCTGAAAATCAAATAGCATGGCTTCACCATATCCCCACATTTTTCAGGCTCTCAGTTACGCAGTCAATTACATGAAATTCTCTTTTCTTCTTTTTTTTTCCTGAAATCCTCTTTCCCGGGCCTTCTGACACCCCACTATACTCAGAACTGCTTGTTCTCTGTGTCTACTTGCAAGCTTCACTGTGCTCCTGGATCGGAACCTCTCTTTCTTGGATTCCATATTTTCTTCATTATTTGTTTGTTTTCCTGGAGTATTTTATCTATTGACTTGCTCAGCTAAGGTATATGGGAGACAAAATGGGGTTATTTCATGTCTGAAAAATCTCCTTATTTTGTAGCAACACTGAGCTAACGACTTGGCGGGATGTAGAATTCTATACTAAAATAATCTTTCCTCACAATTTTGACGTTATTTTTCCCCTGCCTTCTAGTTTATAAAGCTGCCGCTGATAAATAAGTTAGTGTCAGTCTCATGTTCATTCTTCTGTAGGTAAATTTTCCTTTCTTTTCTCTCTGTATACTTTTGGGATTTTAAGATTTTCTCTATCCTTGATATTTTCAAATTATCAAAGTGTAGGTAGTTGGTATGTTATTTCATTCATCCCTGCTCTCCCTAAACTTTTGAGCCTTCTAAATATGTTTCTGTGAAATATTATTCTATTATTTCTTTGATAATTTGTTCCCGTCACTTCTCTATTTTCTCTTTCTAAAACTTCTTTGATTGCCACCATACTTCCTGATTGTTTTGCCATGACACTTATGTTTTCACTCTATATTTTTTTACCTCTGCATTTGGAGATTTTTTTTTTTCCTCAAACAATTCTTCAAACACTTTTATTAAGCTTTTATTCCTATGAATATATTTTTAATCCCCAAAAAGTGTGTTTAATTCTTTGATTGTTGATTTATTTTTTGCCTTCATTCTTATTTCATAGATGAAATATCTTCTCAAATCTGTCTGACAATATAATTAAAATATAAAAATTATTCCTATTTTCTGTGTCATTTTGGGGTCAGTTGTTCTTTGCTCATCTTTGTCTCTCATTTGATGGTGTTTCCCATAATCTCATGCTACTTTGTTTCCATTCATAGATAACTGTGAGGGACTCAAATGGTTATTCAGGTGTGGATTTCTCGTGCTTTTGTGACCATGGGCTCTTTTCCTGCTGGGCTTCTTTCCGAATGGAGGTTTGACAAGAAGCTCAGTACACTTGGCAAAGCTTGTAAATTGCTAGTCTTTACATTCAGATTGGGCCAGAAGTGAGCCTTTCAGCTAAGAATTGCCCAATGCAAGAAAAAAGAGAACCTTACTCTGAGTTGACTAGCATCCACATTGGAAGCCTAACCATTCTAGTCATTCATTTTCTTTTCTTTTTTTTTTTTCCAGGAAGATCACCCCTGAGCTAACATCTGTTGCCAATCTTCCTCTTTTTCTTTTTTCTCTCCAAGGCCCCAATACATAGCTGTATATCCTAGTTGTAGGTTCTGCTAGTTCTTTCCATGTGGGACATCGCCTCAGCATGGTTTGATGAGTGGTAAGTAGGTCTGTGCCCGGTATCCAAACTGGCAAACCCCGGGCTGCCGAAGCAGATCTCATGAACTCAACTGCTACACCGCCGGGCTGGCCCCACAGTTATTCATTTTCTTTAGGGAATTGCTCTCAATTTTTTGGCCAGATTTCATACTGTAAGTAGTTGATAAGGGCGTTCTAATCTCTGAATCTTTCGACCTTGAACCTTCTAGCCTCTTCCAGGAAGACTATCTCCTACACATATCACAGGCCGAGGCTTTGTCTACTTTGAGCCATCCATCAATAAGATTCAATATCCCAGAATTCTGTTAAATCTCCCATATTTCTCTATTCTTTTTGCTATTATGAGTTTGCCATTTCTTTTAATTTCTATACTGTAATTTCAACAGAATATCCAGAGAAAGAGAGAGAAATACATGTGTTCTGCTCACTGTTGAACAGGATGCTGGCTTAAACTACTGGTGGCTTTCAGGTTTCTTTGTCATGGTGGTATTTGCAAGGCGGCGGGTGGAGAAGATGCTATTCTGTGTTTGTATTATTTTATATTCAAAAAAGACTTTTAAAGGAATTTTTTGTTTAATAAATGAATACATGCTCACATAATTGTTTAGTTATACATACAGATTTACTGAGACTGAACACGCAAATGTGGCTCAGAACATATAACTCACGTGCTTTTCTTTCAAGCTTTGTCAGATATGGCTGAGGCCAGTCCACTGTCTTCTTTCTCTATTCTGACAGAATTCCTCTTTGTGTGGGTTTGCTATTTTGAGTTGATGAACATTTCTCGGTACATCAACAGGCTTCATAAAAAGAGAAACTCTCTTCCACATTATAAAAATGATTTCTGTAAATAAGAAATTACTAAATGCAATGTGGTATCCTGGATTGGATCCTGGAACAGAACAAGGATATTAGAGAAAAACTAGTGAAATTTAAATAAAGTCTGAAGTTTAGTTGATAGTAACGTAGTAATGTTGGTTTCTTAGTTTTGACATATATGTAAGATATTAACATTATAGGAAACTAAGTGAGAGGTGTGTGGCAACTCTATACTATCTTTGCAACTCTTCTTAAAATCTAAAATTAGTTCAAATTAAAAAGTTTACTAAACATACCCACACACAGAGTGCTATTCCTCTGTTTCATTTCTTGGCCCTGGCCATTTTACCAGGATTGTCAAGACTTTGACTTCTTTAACAAATATTTATGAAGTACCTACTATGTGCCAACATTGTGGTAGATACTTTGAGGATATAAAGATGAATAAGACATTTCAAATGACATTTAGAGACAATCACATTTTTAAAAAGACATGAACACCATTTATAATTTCCGATTTACACCTGCTAAGCTGGTAGCCTCATGTTTGCAGAATAAAATAAAATCAAAGGGCTCACTTTCTAGATGAAGAACTAAAACTCATGTCTTGCCTTTGAAATTTTAACTGTCTGAGCAATTTCTTCCTTATAGTAGATGCACACAAATGATCAAAATTGTGCTATATCCGTGAAGTTAGGGATTGTCTATGATTTGGCTTAGTGCTTAGTACAATGTCTTATGTATAGCAGGTCTTTGAAGATGTTGAGTGAAAAAAATGAGTTCTTTTATTCAATAATTATGTATTACATGCCTACTGTGTGCTGGGCATAGTTCTCACATTTGAAGAAGATACCTGCGTGTCAAAGAGGAGAGATGATCTATCCAAGGTCAATGGATGGCAAATGGAGTAGTGTGGAAAATGCCTGGGATCTAGAGTCAGTAAGCTTAGGTTTTGAAACAGGCTCTGTCTCTTACTATCTACACCTCAGAACTGTCTTCTGTCAAATGAGATTTATAATATTTACCTTGCAGATGTTTAAATAAAACAATATGTCCTAAAACATTTTGGAAATTTAAATAATGCTAATCAAAGTAGACATTTTAATATACTTAGATACAAAATAAAATAAATCCAATTTTTCTCATTTATTCTCTTTAAGCAAGTTTTTCAGAAAACATTAATAAACACATTTAGAACATATTTTAAAATATTTTCAACAAACTGGTAGGCAATTTTCTAGTTTTTCTAACACTGTCTAGAACCATGAGTCTAAAAAGTTTGATTTTATATTCTAAGACCAACGTTGACAAAAAATGACTTCATTTCAAGGTAAAAGCACGTTCTGTTGCTTTGATTGCTCTCAAATCTGTCATGCGTCAGCTTCATAGCTGTTCTACTTTATGTTTTAGAATATACTTTACTTTGATACATAACCCCAAAGTGCAGTGGCCTTTGACAGCTCCTTTCTCATAAAGCGTTGGGAAGCAAAGTGGTCAAGAGTCTCTTCCAGCTCAGAAGGTTCAGTGCTGAAAAATTCGCACTCACTTCTTCTAGTGAAGTCAGTATTCCTGAGAGGGTCATTCCTGAGTGACTCAACGTTTTCCTTCCCTTAAACAAGTCATTTCACCCTTTGTAGGCCATGTCTCTTCCCTGTATACTGTATTCCCTGTATACTGATTAGGGGCCTGAAACATAAAAAAGACTGTATCAAAATTATTTAACAAATATTTGTTGAGAGACTTTTATGTTCAAGGGCCCAAGTAAACATTTATATTATGCTTCATAATATGGTTTAGCAAACATTATCTCAATGAATTTTCAGAAAAATCCTGAATTTGTGATGCTGATAGTTGGAGGTGATCACCATTTCATAGAAGTGGAAACTGATGTTCAACATCTCATAAATTTTGACTCATAAAAACCAGGATTTGAACTTAAAACTCTAGAAGGCAAATCCCAATATCATAGACTATACCAGAGTTGATTCCCAAGATAGTTGCTGTGGGTGAAGCAGAGAAAAGAAACAGATCCTACACTCAAGATGTTTGCAGTCTCTAAGAGATAAGATCTTTACCTAAACTATGGTCACATAAAGTAGAAATCGAAAGATATAGGAAGACACACATAATAAAAAAATGTGAAGAGCAATCAAAAGAGGGAGGGAAAATATCAGTGAAGACATGAAATGTTTGATTTGGGCTTTAAAGATAAGATAGATTTTTTTTTTCCCCCCAAAGCCCCAGTAGATAGTTGTATGTCATAGCTGCACATCCTTCTAGTTGCTGTATGTGGGACACGGCCTCAGCATGGCCAGAGAAGTGGTGCATTGGTGCGCGCCCGGGGTCCGAACCCGGGCCGCCAGCAGTGGAGCGCCCGCACTTAACCACTAAGCCATGGGGCTGGCCCAGATTTTTTTTTTTTTTGGTGTGCATTTTATCCTATTTTTGTGCATTTTATTTTTTTAATTGAAATGTTTTTATACATACAAAGACTATATACATCATATTTATATGGCTTAAAAAATAATAATACAATTATTACACATTTATCTATTACATTCCCAATACCTTTGAAATTCTCTCAGT
Source organism: Ceratotherium simum simum (assembly GCF_057802395.1). NCBI lineage: Eukaryota > Metazoa > Chordata > Mammalia > Perissodactyla > Rhinocerotidae > Ceratotherium > Ceratotherium simum. The sequence continues at coordinate 34,213,156 of NC_141914.1, read as the reverse complement.
GCCCTTCATCTACTAAATCATCTTGTTTCCCCACTCTCAGGGGTAACCACTATCCTGAGTGTTAAGCACTTTTTATCCTCTCGCTTTCCTTGTAGTTTACCACAGACATATGCGTCCCTAAGCATATATTGTTTAGTTTTAACTCTTGATCTTTGTATAAACGAAACCATATTACACATGGTCTTCTGTGATTTCTATTCAACATTTTGTTTTTGAAAATCGTTAATATTGATCCATGCAGCTGTAGTTCATTCACACATATGTTTGCATTATTTCTGGTTTATTCATTTCTACTGCAAACAATGCTGCTACGAACATGCTTGCATGTGATTGCTAGTTGTACACATGCAATACTTATATATGTTCAAGAACTTTGTCTTGATGTGAGAATGCAGGTTTAAAATATGCAGTCACATCTTTAAATGTAACAACTAATCAAGCTGCTTTTCCAAAATGGGTGTGCCAATTTATTCTCCCACCCACAGTGTGTGACAATTTCCAATGCTTTACATCCTTGAAAGCAGAAGCTATCTAATTCATTTATGTCTCCTAATCCCATAGCACAACACTTGGCACACAGTGGGTACACTGTAATGTTTGTTGGTCAGATGAATGAATGAGGAGATTTGATGTTTAAGCAAAGCCAGAGAAAGAGGATGCAGGTTCTTTTAGAACCTTATTGATAAAGAATGTATTCACAGGCAAAATTACATTTTTTGCACCTAACATGATAAATGCTGAGTCAATTTTCAGCTTGTGCTCTGACTCTTGCTAATATTATTCCTTGCTTTCCTCCTGGCTTGGACAACATTCTCTCTCTTTTATCATTTCCAGTACATAGGAATGCATGTTCGTGAGACATGAACAAGAAACTATAGTCAAAGATAATTGTTTTTAAATTATCATCTGAAATTACATCATGATGAACTAACCATTATTAGCATTGTATGGATCACCTATAATCTATTTGATTGTTACTGAGTTCATTTTGATGTTAATGACTTCAAGGCTGGAGGCAGTAGCTTTGGGGAGTGGGCTTATTCACACAGAATGCATGTGAAATGACACAACTTTTTGATTTTAAAAGTAATCAGACATTCAAGGCTCAGCCTGGACTCTCAGAACATCCGAGCAAGGAGAGAAGTTACAGACCATTTCAATAATTCCCTCGTTTTCCATAAAAGGAATCAGAACCAGGAATATTAATCTCAACTCTGATAATGGGACTCCCTTGCTCTGAAACTTCAGATGATCCTGAAGAGTGGAAAGTTCCAAGTTCTCAGTTGGGCATGCGAGAACTTCTTAGTATAGTGCTCTTTCCACTATACCAGATTCAGAGTCAACTAAAAACATTTCCTACCCACTAAGTGCCAAGCTCTGTCAGACTTTTTTATTTAAGCCTAATGACAACAGTGATGTAGTTGTTTATTGCTACCACCAAATACCATTTGATTTTACAAATGAGGAAACTGAGGCTGAACATTCAGTAATTTTTGCTGGTCTCAGGACAAATCACCATAGTGCCTAAATAAGCCAAGCGCCCTAATACCCAGGACACTACATTGCAATAATTCTATTCTAGAGAGTACCAATCATATAACACGTTCTACTGTCATTGAACCAAGGGCAAGTGACCCCCAGATTTCCACCTGGCATTATTCTTACCCGTTAAGCCTGTCTCTCTTCTTCAGTCACTCATGAATGGCTTTGAGCTTTTACCTACAGCTTGTCTTCAGCCACTTGTCATGCAGCTGTGCCACCTGAGGCACAGAAATGTGGGGGCAGAGGTGGGTAGGCAGTGTGGGGTGGGGCTGGGGAAATAAGTAGATGACTGGGTGCTGTTTTTGCTCTGATATTATTGTCTAGTTAAGATCCAAGATGCTGTCCCTCTCTTGTTGCTGTGTACTCTTTGCTTTGTAACTCAGAAGTGTTTATCATGACAAGCTGTGAGCAGATGGACTAAAGAGAGGAGAGAAATTTGACCCAAGAAGATGTCACTTAAACAGCTGAGGCTAGTATTTCACCAGATGTCCAAGCATTTAACCCATTAAGGGCTTTATGAAGATCAGTAGCAATGCTTTCACTTGCTGAAATATTAATTTTTTTCTACTTGGTTAATGGTAGTAAGTATTTGCCTGTTATAAAGCATATTTTGTATTTAAAGGTGTTTGTGTTTAGCATTCAGCAATCCAGAGAGATAAGCATGATAAATATCATTTCTCCTTACTCCTAGTTTACAGATGAGATAATTGAGGCCCAACGTGCCCAAAGGCACATGGAAAGAGAGAGAAAGAGCTCAGACTACTAAAGGAGTTGGGAAGTCGAGAGGGGCTTCAACAATTACATAGTCCCAAACCCACACTCAACAGATGAGAGAAGTGAGGCCCAAAGGGGTCAGTGATTTGCTGAGCCTCCCCCAGTGTGCCTTGAGTTTATATGGGACTTGAACTCAGGTCTCCTTGCAGCCCCAGGATTTCCTGTACCACTCTCTTCATTCCTGCCTATGCACTGTCCCAACACGCCTGCCTCACTAGCTGGCAAAGGAGCAATTCAATGTGCTGGCTGAAGATGAAGGGGGAAAAGAGACTGCCATGTTCTACTCAGTCATCCTGTACAATGTGTCAAGCTTCAAAAGCCCTCCTGACTCTTAATAAGTAAATTGGTTACCTGAAAAGATTGAAATCAAACATTCCTAGTAATTTTGAGAATTACTTAACTTCCTGGGTTTAAAAAAAAATTCATCTCTTTGATTTAATACCTCTGCCAACACGGGAGGGAATGGAAAGAAAGAAATTCTGATTTTAAATTCTCCCTAAGGAAAAATAGAGAATGGAGAAAACTAGTGTGGAGTGAAGAAAAGAATAATAGATCAGTAGTCAAATAACCAGGATCTGAATTTCAGATATGTGTTCTGTTGAACGTTACTTTGATTCTCTGAGCCTCAATTTCTTCTTACGTAAAATGAGAATTAATAGTAGTCGTATCTGCTTCCTGCGAATCTGGTGAGAATCTATGCCTAATCACTGTGACTGCTTTATGTAAATTTTAAATTATGCTATACTAATATAAAGTAGTATTAAAAATAGTGTTAATGGGCATTTCTCCTCTGGTATGGTGTGAGAGGCAGGAGAGCTTAGTAACTCCGAGAATAGATTAGGGAGTTTTATTGTCTGGGTTTAAATTATGGTTTTATCATTTACTGTCTATGTGGTCTTGGGTAAGCTACCTAATCTAATCAGTATAATATGGGTAATAATAGAATATCTCTCAGTGGTGTTATGAGGATTAAATGGGCTAAAGTGTATAGCATCCTCAGATCAATGCCTTTTGCATACTAAGTACTGTATAGTAGTTGTTAAATAAATATTTTTTAAAAAGATATTAGTTACTTCAGGGCAAATATGTGTTCAGGACAATAGGAGTGTTTTCTTGAGGTCCCATTTTAGCTGTCTTCCTATCTCAACTTCTAGCCACAGGCCTTTACTTACATAACGAACACTCACCTTCAGGGACCTTAAATGGATTTGCACCCAAACTCCCTGGAAAGCTGTAACCAGATGGTTCCCTGGAGGGGTCAGTGTGACTAATCTTCCCAGGTCCATGGTGACCGGATGGCCTCGAGAAGGTCTACTGGATCATAGCACGGTACACACTGTGCCACTGTGAACACTGCCTGGTGATCTCAACACTGCCGTCCTGATTTTTCAGGAGCAGTGAGGGCATACCCTGAGGAATCTGAGTCTCCTGTTTGAGACCCATGGCCCACTCTATGGACCAAGGCAGACAACATCTACTCTGGGGTGAAACCCTGCGTTGGCATTCTTGAAGGATTTGGTAATGTTTATACATCTCTAAACTACTGGTCTCCTGACACTGGTCTAAGAATTTGGTACGTATTAACTCATTTTTGCTCTTAACTATAAGAGATAGCACTATTATAAAATTCATTTTACAGCTGAGGACAGTGAGGCACAAAGTGTTAGATAACTTGTTTAAGGTTATGCACCAGTAATGGATATCTAAGCTTTGAACCTAGAGAGTCTGGTCAGTACTGGGAATAGCTTAGATTAATTCTACCCTCATTCCATTCACTGGAATTTAGCCATACGTCTCCATCTAAATGCAAAAGAGGCTGGGAAGTCACTTCCCAGTAACAACTCGACCCTATGAAAAGGGAACATGATTATTGGGTGCAAAGCCAGGTTTCTCTTCATGAATCCACGTTTATAACTAAATTATTTAGGACGATTTTCACAAAATGTAAAGAACTATGAGGGAATATTTTAATACATAATTGAAATTTACTTTCCAAACAGTTCAAATAGTAATTGATAGGAGTGCCTGTGTCACTGCACACTGGATGATTTTATGTATTATCATTAAAATGTTTCTTAATTTGGTAGTTGAAAATGATATTTCTTTTTTTTTTTTTTTTTTTTGTGAGGAAGGTCAGTCCATAGCTAACATCCATGCTAATCCTCCTCTTTTTGCTGAGGAAGACTGGCTCTGAGCTAACTATTGCCAATCCTCCTCCTTTTTTTTTTTCCCCAAAGCCCCAGTAGATAGTTGCATGTCATAGTTGCACATCCTTCTAGTTGCTGTATGTGGGAAGCGGCCTCAGCATGGCCGGAGAAGGGGTGCGTCTGTGCCGAACCCGGGCCGCCAATAGCGGAGCGCGAGCACTTAACTGCTAAGCCACGGGGCTGGCTGGGTATTTCATTTTAATTTGCCTTTTTTGATTACTGGGGAGATAAACATATTTCCACGTTCATGAGCTAACTTGTTTGTTCTTTTGTTATAAGTTTATTTTCCTTCCATTTATTTTAAGGCACTTTTATTTTTTTATATTGATTTTCATAGGTCTTTATCAATAAGTATTTGTTTCTGTTAAATTTTCAAAAACAGTTTTTCCCAGGTTATGTTATTCTTATTTGTTGTTGGTTTTTTGTTTTAACTATATAAAAATGGTCTATCAAAAACAAATTTTTAAATAGTCTATCATCTATCTATTATCTATCTCTCTACATAAGTTCATGAAATATACTTGGCCATATATTTGACCAGGATTATATTCTAGTATTTACAAACTTTTTTAACAGTTTGTTTGAGTCCAGAAGTAAAGAATGTACAATATGAGAAAAGAATCTAAATTGTTTTTATCCAAATGGCAACCATTATTCCCTATTCCATACATTGATGAATACTTTCCCTACTTTTGATTTTTTAATGCCTCTCTTTTTTCATATAATATTTCTATCTATAATGAGATCTATATCTGGATAACCTATTCTGTTCCACTGAAATATCTGTCCTTGTGCTAATATCACATTATGGCTTTATAATATGTTATAATAACTAGTAGAGATTTTCCCTCTCTCATTAATCTAATTATTCATAGTTTTTAAAAACTATTCCTCAGGCCAGCCCTGTGGCCTAGTGGTTAAGTTCCGTGCACTCTACTTCGGTGGTCCTGGTTTTGTTCCTGGGCATGGACCTACACCACTTGTTGGCAGCCATGCTGTGGCAGTGACCCAGGTACAAAATAGAGGAAGATTTGCATAGATGTTAGCTCAGGGCAAAACTTCCTCAAGCAAAAACAATAAAAAGAACTATTCCTCATCTTTTTTTCTTGCTCTAAATAAACATTAGGAAAAAGTTTGCCCAAATAAGATATAGGGTTTGGTTTACCACAAGCTATAAACAAATAAATGCAATACAGATATTTGCAATATAGCATAAATCACTATTAAACTAGAAGTAAGGTCTAGCAGAGGGGCTCAAGGAAGAGGAAATGTGTCATTTGGTGCTTTAAGAATTACCAGGAGTTTTTCAGGCAGAACAGGACACAGTCATAATGAAAGACTTCAGCTTAATATTATAAATCTATAATACAGCAAGATACCAAAAATAATCACACAATGCAATTAATTAGGCACCATTATTAGACATATATCCAACTTTGAATACAAGAAAAAAATGCCTTCTGAAGTCTCCAAGGATCATTTATAACAATAATAATGATAATAAATTTTTAAAGGAGAAACTGTATTATATTAAACTAACATAAAATGATAGCATGCAAAAATATTAAAAATTCTCACCTAATTAAATATTGGGCAAAAGAGAAATAAGCAATTTATTAAAAAAAAAAACTGTAACAATATTTGTGATGTAGCCAGAGATATAGAGTTATACCACATGCTTGTGTGTATGTGTGTATGAAAGTCTTTTCTTCCAAATCCTCAGAACAAGGCTCCTTTTTCTCTTTTGCTGTGGAATACTTTCAGACCTCCCAAGTTAATTTATTTTTCTATATACTAGTCCTTAAAATGAAGAGAAATCTCTTTAGTTCTTGTATGGGCAAAAAATTAGTATTGTCTGAGTTTAGTAGTTACTGGTATCAATAATTTGTCAGTTGTTTTATGAACTAAATTAATATGAATAAGAATGAAGAAAATACATGAATTAAAGAGAAGAATAAAAATATTCTGCACACATTTTCAGAAATTTTTTTTTTGCTGAGGAAGATTCACCCTGAGCTAACATCTCTTGCCAATCTTCTTCTTGTTTTTTTTGTTTTGTTTTGTTTTGCTTGAGGAAGATGAACCTTCAGCTAACATCTCTACCAGTCTTCCTCCACTTTATATGTGAGTCGCAGACATAGCACGGCTGACAAGTGGTGTAGGTCCACTCCTGGGATCTGAACCCAAAAAATCAGGCCACCGAAGCAGAGCAAGCTGAACTTAACCACTATGCCACTGGGCTGACCTCCAGAAATTTTTTTTTTAATTTAAAGTGTGTACTGTACATACACGTTGAATCAATGATATTTTGATGTGGTGCCAAGACCTTTTCCAGTTTCAATATGTTTAAAGTGGAGCAGAGAAATTATAAAACATCTATGAAGCACCCTGAATTCAGAAGTTAAAGAGTTCTCTAATTTTCTTTCCCCACTCCCCACTCCCAATCTTTCAGCATTCTCACCTAACAGGCACTAACTTGACAACATTTTTTTTTTAAAGCAACACTCCTTATGAGGTATTTCCAAAATATTCTATTTAGCTTTCAGAGAAACACAGAACACACTTTTCTATTTACATTTCTATTTCGTTTGTTACTTAATATTTAATCACATTATATTAAAAAAAGAGAATCACAAACAGATTTGGGAGCAAACACATCTGATCCTTGATATCCAGTTGGAGGGAGCTCCACTGTGCTAGCACCCTAGAAGGACGGGTCTCAAAGTGTGTCTGTGAATTTGTTAGAAATGCAAATTGTGGAGCCTCTTCATGGGCCTACTGAATCAGGAATTATAGGTAAGACTCAGGAGTCTGTATTTAACTTGCATTTTTACATTTCTATATGCTTATATTTTACTGTTTAACATTATCTTTTTGATTTCTGCCTTTTAAAACTTATTAAGCTTGTCTTTGTGGCTTTGCATGTGGTTAATTGTAAGTCTCCTATGTAATTCTGATGCACACTGAAGTTTGAGAACCTCTTGGCCTAGAGTAGCAGCTGAGAGATCTCAGTGTGTGGCTAAGACAGGAAGAAGTCTGTTGCCTAGTCTCCTGCTTTCTCTTCAAGACCTCTCAATCCCGTTCACAAAATATTAGTTCCCATTCTTAATATGAAATGCTTTTCCGGGCCTCCAAGCAAGAGAAAAGCTTCCTTTTCTCTTGATGCTGGGATGGGGGGTGGATTTCAAAGGCAGCAGTTCTGGGCCTTTCGTCTTCTCTTCACAGGGTTTTACCATCACTTATGGAGTAAAGGGATCAGGCTCCTTCTTTACTCTGTTTCTCATCTTTTTCTTTTCAGGTTGATAAAGCTTTCCCAGTCTGAGATGGAGATCTCCTGGTCCTCCCTACTGCTGGGGGATTCTACTGCCACCAACAGAAAAGAAATAGAGCTTCTAACTTATCTTTATGCCCTGTTCACTAGCACAGTGTGAAGAGCAGGGCAATGAGGCCTGACATCCATTTTATTCTGCCCTTGTTCCACGGTGAGGAGCTGAGATGGCTTGGTTTAAGGCAGTGGTTGTGCACTATGGTTGTACATTTGAATCACTTGAGGAGTTTTGAAAAATACTAACATCCTAATCCATTAAATCTGAATCTCCAAAGATGGGATCCTGTCAAAAGTCTTTTTAAAAAGCTTCTCCAAGTGATTCTAATGTCTGACTTGGGCTGAGGAGTCATTTGTTAAAGGAACACAGTAAGGACATTCCATCAGAGGCCTTGTGTCTCCAATTCACAGACAGACAAACGGAGACTCAGTAAGGTTCCGTTGTCTCGGGCCACTAGCAAGCTGCAGAATTGGAATTCAAAGTCTGTCTGACTAAAATTCCATGTTTCTTGCAATCCACAGAAAAGTTGTACTGACTAGCGCATTCACAATCCTGTGAGTTAAGACAGACATGAAGACTGGTTGTGCAAAACTGCTACATGAGCATGGAGAAAGGAACAATCAACGATAAATATAGAAAATCCAAAGAGAAGCTGGTGCATGTAGAGGAGAACATATTCAACGGAGCAAGGTTTCTAATGCATCCAGGGCTTTAAATCTGAAATCCCAGAGGAAATGAGAAAGCATTCTCCGTGGGCTAATATTCCTTAATGGCCCCCCAAAATGGAGTCACCTTTAACTGAGGGCCGATTAGCAAGTGCATGTTACCGATCCAATTTATTTATTTATTTATTTCCTGGGAGTCATCTCTTAGCAAAGCATTGTCCTTCATTGAACTAATTTGTGATTCTTTGCAGAACTAGAACCCAGTGATCCTGCTCAGGAGGATTTTCCTATAGCTTTTCTTGTCCTCTTTTCTTAATGGAAATTCTGGTTCCTAAGACAATTCATTATTGAAGTAATTATACCCTCTGCCTCTGTAATCAGGACCTGATTTTCCAAAAATCGAAAGCCACCTCTTTCCCTCCCAAAAATGTAAAAAACATACTCATGTTTTCAAAAGTGAAGTTCTCTCTCTCTCTGTGTCTCATGCATGTGTGAGCTCTCTCTCTCAAAAGAACAGTTGGTTGTGAACTTGGAATATTACACTGGAATTTCTCCAGAAGTCTATAAATCTTTTGAAGATGTGGGCTTGCTGTCAAAAGGAGGGTTTTTCTTTTCTGAATGGGGTGAGGAGAAGGTATGCAAGAATGGGCGTTCTCAGTTCAATTTGTTCAGTGCACATCCAATCACTTCATTCTTCTGATTAAAACCCTTTGACGACTTCCTATTGCCCTCAGGCATCTTTAGTATTAAAGGCTTCTGCTTTGTCTTCTGTCTGCCTCTGCAGCCTAACCTTCTGGCACATTCTTTTCCCTCTCAAACACCACTCCACTTACTGGAAATGCAAAGCTGTGCATTTCCTTGTCTTCATGTAGGTTTCTCTGCCTTTTGCCTGAATGACTTTCACCTCCACATCTGCATGATTAACTGCTTTCTTTCCTACAAAATCCAATTCAATCATTACTTCTCCCTGGAAGTCTTTCCTGCCTTTCTAATTCTTTTTCAATCCCTACCTCATCCTTGCCCACCAAAAAAGTACAACTGTTTGACTCAAGAGGTTCTTCTCTGTGCTTTCATAATACCCTGTACTACTACTATCATCAATATTTTAATTTTCCTGTCTCTCTCAATCACTGTAAACTGTGAGAGATGGTATCCTCTTTGTCTACCATTTCTTTCAAATAGCACCTTGTCTGATACTAAAGAGGATCTCTAGACTTACAAAGACTACAGCTGCAGAGACTTAAAGTACAAATTCCCCAAGTGTGTCATTGGCACTCTTACTTCCTCTCCTTTGTTCCTATACCCCTGTATTTTACCTACTGGAGATAGTACCATGTGATGGTCATTCATTTAGATGTACACTGCTTCCCGAAGAATGCCATCCCAGCCTCACAGCTGTCATCTCTAAGCTGGTATACCAGCCATATCTTCAAAAGACCATTTCATTGCTCAATCATGCCAGCAGCATTTGGATCATGTAGTACATCATAGGACCACTGATCATATGCCCATTACTGCACATCATTTGCTGCAAATACAGATCCGTGGTTCCTAATGCTTTGATGCTATGTGGGATCCTGTATCAGTGTATCAGATGCTCTGTAAGCCCTTGATTAGTGATGTTGCTGAGGCCCCTACAAGTAGGAACAGAAAACATACACCTGCACCCGTGTCAATTCCACCACGATGGAATTCTGCCTTTTCCAAGACGGAATATACCTTACCACCAAGTGATGACCTGATCTCCTCAAGGGATACAGTTATATTTGGAGTTCAGCTTTGATCTCCTTTTCTGAAATGTTGTGTATTAGAGAGTGGCAGTAGTTAGATCAGCCTTGGTGAGGGAGAGTCCATACTATCAGCTTGCATCCACATATGGAACTAACCTATCATAAACTAAGCTCAGCTTTTTCTTTTTCCTGTCAGATGGTCATAAAAACTCCCATGCAACCAGAGGTGTGAGTGGAGGTAGAAGTATTGGTGCAGCAGTGGTGAATGGCATGGGCATCTGAGCTACCTGCTCATGCAGCTTATTCATGTCCTCTAGCCCTGCTTGTGTCTACTCACAGGTATAAAATCTCCATGTTATGATGGACCACTATTAAATCTACCTGACCATATGATTTGGTGAGTCTGACGGAATCTGGTTCATGATGGGCAGCTCTGGCTGTATCATCACATGATGTCCCATGGTCAAGCATTGCATCTGTGCCAGGGTCCAGAAGCATAGCAAGAGTGAGGTCTAGGGAAATAAATTATCACAAAGTTAAAAAAAGACAATTCAAATATACTAAAACAGTAGCATATAAGTCAGTGTATGGTAAAGGAAAAGTTTTAAGGTGCTGGACTATTCAAGAAGAGGGTAAGGGTATTAGTTAAATGTAGAAGTTAATATGTTAATTACATTGTAATTTTTTCAATAACCACTAAAAGAATAGAAAAAGAATGCACTACTTCCAAACAAGTAAATAGCAAAAGATAGTAAAAAGATAGTCTAAAGGAAATTGAAAAAGGAGAGAGAAGTACATAGAAGAGTGGGGCAAATGGAAAGGACAAGAGAAGATAGTCAAGTGTATTAGTAAAACATTAAAATGTAAATGGATTAAATTATACAATTAAAAACAAAGGTAATCATATTAAATTAGAAAAAGATCTAATAGTGTTAAAGTGTTTACATATAACATGAAGAGACAGAAAGTTTGAAACTAGAAGAATGGAAAAAGATAGATTGAGAAATTACAAACTGAAAGACAATTATATTAATAGCAGACAATAAAGTATAAGGCAAAAACCACTACTAGAGTAAAAGAGGATTGTTTTACAATGATAAGCATTTTAATTCACTAGGAAGTTAAATTTTTTTATTTATCTGCAGCTGATAACACAGCTTCAAAGTATGTAAAGCAAAAGCTCAACCAGAGTTGTAAGAGAAAGAAAAAAATTTCACAATCACAGTGGGAGATTTTAGCATATTTCTTTGAGTAACTGGTAGATCAAGCAGATGAAAACTCAGTAGGGCTAGAGTAGAGTTAAGCAATATTATTACAAACTAAACCTAAGGGACATAGAGAACATTGCATCCAGTAACTGCACAACCTCATTCTTTCTAAGTACATATAAACATAGCTGTTTATAAAAGTTGACCTTAATTCGGGTAGCAGGTTTTAACAATTCCTCAAGGATTAAATACATAGAAAGCATGTATCTAAAGACAATATAATTAAGCTAGAAGTAAATACCTTAAAGATAACTAGAAAGTGTGCATGTTTGGAAATAAAAAGACTTTTCTACATTAGACATTAAAGAAGAAATTAAATGGAAATTAGAAAATATTTGGAACTAAGCAAATGAAAATACAATATTACATAGCAAAACTTGGGGGATGCAACTAAAGCAGTACTCACAAAGAAAATTTTAGCCTGAAAATGCATATGTGAAAGGAAGAAATACTGAAATTAATGAAGTAAATATATGTAATTAAAGTAATGCTTTATAGTTGACATATCAGATAAAAGCCGAAGGCTAAGTGACTTAATAAAACTCAGTCCTCACTTCTGTGACATTGCAGTGTGAATATTCCTGATTAGGTGCCAGTCTATATGGCATTCAGGTACCTAGGCTCCTTTCATCTTATAACTTGCTCTCCCGTAGGTTCTCAGATCATCTCCTTCTAGCAGATAGAAAAAGAGAGGGAGGAAATGAAGGATTATATGTCATTATTTGATAGATAAGTCCTGGAAGTAGCATGCTACATTTCTCCTCAAATTCCACTGATAAGGATTCAGTCAAATGTCCACCTGTAATTTCAAGTAGAAACTTGGAAATATAGTCTGAAATGTGGCCAGGGGAATTCTAGCTCCACAACTTCTACTTAGCATTGTACTAGAGGTCCTAGCCAGGGAAATAAAAGATAAGACAAAGAAATAAAAGTTTAAAGAATGGGAAAGGGGGGCTGGCCCAGTGGCATAGTGGTTAAGTTCACGCTCTCTGCTTTGGCAGCCTGGAGTTCACAGGTTTGGATCCTGGGCATGGACCTACACACCACTCATCAAGCCACGCTGTGACAGTATCCCACATACAAAAAATAGAGGAAGATTGGCACAGAGGTTAGTTCAGCAGCAATCTTCCTCAAGCAAAAAGTGGAGGATCGGCAACAGATGTTAGCTCAGGGTCAATATTCCTCACCCCACCCTCCAAAAAAAAGAATGGGAGGGTAAGTCAAGATGGCGGCATAGGCAGACTCTGAACTCACCTCCTCCCATGGACACAGCCAATTTACAACTACTCGTGGAAAAATTACCCCTGAGACAGAACTGAAAACTGGATAAGAGGAACTCCTACAACAACGGACAATCCTAACTGAGGTAGAAGAGGCAGAAACTCCCTTCTGGAGAGGAAAAACGCCATCTTCACAAGCTGCCAGACTCACGGCCGCCCGGGGGGACAACCCGCAGGTACGCAGCCCTCCCTGGAGGCGCAGGACCCTGAGCCGGGGAGCACCCCCACTGTGGGCATTTTGTGGACCCAGCACAATCAAGACAAGTGGCATAATATCTGACTTTGCCTGTCACTAAAACATTGAGGAGTACCCCTAGAAAAGCTGGTTTACAAAGAAATCAAAACCGGCTCTTAAAGGGCCCACGCGCAAACTCACCCATTTCAGAAAGCAAGCTAAAATCACCAGAAAGAAGGGTGGACAGTGCTTTGGTGAAAAGAGACTCACCTTATAGGCCCTGTGTGCATCTCGCTGAGAGGTGAGACCTCTCCAGGGACTGGGACAGTGGCGGCGGCCATTGTAGTGGCCTGGTGTGGGTGTGCTGACACAGACGCCATTGCAGTTCTCCCTGGGGCCTGCTAGCCCAGGGTCTGCCCCACCCACTAGAGCACCGATGTAATCCAGCTCAGCCAGGGCAGGCAGCCCACCCTAGAGACTGGCCCCACCCAACAACAAGCCCTCAGGCAACTTGTGGGTCTGCATAGATTGTTGACTGGATTCTCTGCAGCCTGGCAACTGAGCCAACTTCAGTGGGGCAGGGCGTACACAAGGAGCGGGCGGAGAGTGTGGGGCAGTGGTGGAGTGTGTGGGGCTCCTGTGGTGGAAAGTCTGGGTCTGCTTCGGGAGGTCGGGGCGCGCACACGGGGCAGGACTGTATTGACTGTGTGCGTGGACCTGTGGGTGGTGGGGCTTGTCAGCTGCAGAAGACTTGTGCTTCTCAAAGACCCACATAGGGGATTTGCCCCACCTTCCAAAGCCTGAAACAATTGGGTGCCCCCATGCCTGAGGTCAGCCCCACTCAGCTGCAATCCTCAGAGAGCTGACAAGAGACCTAAAGGCTGGAGGCTTATAGCAATTGTAAGCCCCTGAGCCTAACAACCTGTCACGCTGGGGGCCTACTCACTTAAAAGAAATACTGCAACACGAATGTGGTATTAGGACTTGCAGCAAACTGTGCTGGGGCTCCCCACACCTGATAAAGAGACTGAAGGGCCCACAACAACTACAAGCAGCTGAGCATTACAACAGCTGGCCAGGAGCATAACTCAGCCTCCCTGGGCACCTACAGGGAGAGCAAACAGGCCACAACAAAAGGACACACCTAGCCCACATAGGGGTCACCCCTGGAACATTGAGAACTGAGGGAAGCACACTGCAGCCCTCCTAAGGCATCACTTACATAAGGTCACCTATCCAAGAGCAGGAGACGTAGCTGCCCTACCTAATACGTAGACACAAGCAGAGGGAAAGAGGCAAAATGATGAGGCAAAGGAATACATTCCAAGTAAGGGAACAGGACAAAACCCCAGAAAGAGCACTAAGTGAGACAGAAATGAGCAACCTACCCGACAGAGAGTTCGAACTAAGAGTGTTAAGGATGTTCAATGATCTGGGGAGAAGAATAAATGAACTCAGTGAGAATGTCAACAAAGAAATGGAAGATATAAAAAAGAACCAACCAGAAATGAAGAATACAATACTGGAAATGAAAAATTCACTAGAGGGACTCAAAAGCAGAGTAGAGGATATAGAAGAACGGATCTGTGAGCTGGACAAAAGACTAGAAGAAATTACGCAAGCTGAACAGGTAAAAGAGAAAGAATTAAAAAGAGTGAGGACAGTCTAAGGGACCTCTGGGACAACATCAAACACACTAACATCCGTGTTATAGGTGTCCCGGGAGGAGAAGAGTGAGACAAAGGGGCAGAGAATCTATTTCAAGAAATAACTGATGAAAACTTCCCTAACCTAAGTGAGGAAACAGACATCCAGGTACAGGAAGCACAGAGAGCCCCAAACAAGATAAACCCAAAGAGGCCCACACCAAGACACATCATAATCAAAATGTCCAGAATTAAAGATAAAGAGAGAATCCTAAAAGCCGCAAGAGAAAATCAAGTTACATACAAAGGAAACCCCATAAGGCTATCAGCTGACTTCTCAGCAGAAACCTTACAGGCTAGAAGAGAATGGCATGATATATTTAAAGTGCTAAAAGGAAAAAACTTACAGCCAAGAATACTCTACCAGCAAGGTTATCATTCAAAATGGAAGGAGAGATCAAAAATTTCCCAGACAAGCAAAAGTAAAGGAGTTTGTCACCAAGAAACCTGTGCTACAAGAAATGTTAAAGGGACTGATTTAAGGGGAAAAGAGAAGACCACAAATAGGAAAAATTATCTATTTCCATGATAAGAGGGTAAAAAGAGGTTAGATATGATATCAAAAATATAAAAGGAGGGAGGAGGGGAGTTAAAGAGTAGAGCTTTCAGACAGAGGTCAAACTAAAGAGACTGTCAATTCTGTATAGAAGAACAGAGGAACAGAGAAGGACTACTAAAACACTGAGAAAAAAAAAGTTTAAAAATGGCAGTAACTACCTACTTATCAATAGCTACTTTAAACGTCAATGGACTAAATGCTCCAATTAAAAGGCATAGGGTGGCTGATTGGATAAAAAACAAGACCCATATATATGCTGCATACAAGAGACACACTTCAGACCTAAAGACACTCACAAACTGAAAGTGAAGGGATGGAAAAAGATACTCCACGCAAATGGCAATGAAAAGAAAGCAGGGGTAGCAGTACTCATATCAGACAAAATAGACTTTACAACAAAAACTGTAAAAAGAGACAAAGAAGGGCATTACATAATGATCAAGGGAACAATCCAACAAGAGGATATAACACTTGTAAATATCTAATCACCCAACGTAGGTGCACCTAAACATATAAAGCAATTATTAACAGACATAAAAACAGAAATAGACAGTAACACAATAATAGTAGGGGACTTTAACACTCCACTTACACCAATGGATAAATCATCCAAACAGAAGATCAATAAGGAAACATTGGCCTTAAATGATACACTAGAACAGAGGGACCTAGTAGATATATACAGAGCATTCCATCCAAAAACAGAAGAATACACATTCTTTTCAAATGCACATGGAACGTTCTCCAGGATTGACCACAAATTAGGCCAGAAAACAAGTCTCCATAAATTTAAGGATATTGAAATAATACCAAGCATCTTTTCTGACAACAATGGTATGAAACTAGAAATGAACTATAGGAAGAAAGTCAGAAAAGCCACAAATACGTGGAGATTAAACAAAATGCTACTAAACAACCACTGGGTCAACGAAGAAATCAAAAAATACCTGGAGACAAATGAAAATGAAAATACGACATGCCAGAATTTATGGGATACAGCGAAAGCGGTTCTAAGAGGGAAGTTTATAGAAATACAGACCTATCTCAACAAACAAGAAAAATCTCAAATAAGCAATCTAAGAATGCACCTAAAGGAACTGGAAAAAGAAGAACAAACCAAGCCCAAAATCAGTAGAAGAAGGGAAATAATAAAAATCAGAGTAGAAATAAAGGAAATAGAGACCAAAAAAACAATAGGAAAAATTAATAAAACCAAGAGCTGGTTCTTTGAAAAGATCAAAAAAATTGACAAACCTTCAGCTAGACTCACCAAGAAAAAAAGAGAGAAGGCACAAATAAGTTAAATCAGAAATGAAAGAGGAGAAATTACAACAGACACCTCAGAAATACAAAAGATTATAAGAGAATACTATGAAAAGCTATATGCCAACAAATTCGACAATCTGGAAGAAATGGATAAATTCTTAGAATCATACAACCTTCCAAAACTGGATCAAGAAGAAGTAGAAAATTTGAACAGACCAATCACCAGTAAGGATATCGAAACAGTAATCAAAAACCTCCCCAAAAATAAAAGTCCAGGACCAGACGGCTTCCCTGGTGAATTCTACCAAACATTCAAAGAATTAATACCTATCCTTCTCAAACTCTTCCAAAAAATTGAGTAGGGGGGAAGCTCCCTAACTCATTCTACGAAGCCAATGTTACCCTGATACCAAAACCAGACAAGGACAACACAAAAAAAGAAAATTACAGGCCATTATCACTGATGAATATTGATGCAAAAATCCTCAACAAAATAGTAGCAAATCGCATATAACAATATGTTAAAAAGATTATACACCATGATCAAGTGGGATTTATTCCAGGTATGCAGGGACGGTTTAACATTCGCAAATCAATCAACGTGATACACCACATTAATAAAATGAAGAATAAAAATCACATGATCATCTCAATAGATGCAGAGAAAGCATTTGACAAGATACAGCATCCATTTATGATAAAAACTCTGAATAAAATGGGTATAGAAGGAAAGTACCTCAACATAATAAAGACCACATATGAGAAACCCACAGCTAATATCATCCTCAATCGTGGAAAACTGAAAGCTATCCCTCTAAGACCAGGAACCAGACAAGGATGCCCACTGTCACCACTCCTATTTAACATAGTACTGGAAGTCCTAGCCAGAGCAGTCAGGCAGGAAAAAGAAATAAAAGGGATCCAAATTGGAAAGGAAGAAGTGAAACTCTCATGATTTGCAGATGACATGACTTTATACAGAGAAAACCCTAAAGAATCCACCAGAAAACTTTTAGAAGTAATAAACGAATATTGTAAAGTTGCAGGATACAAAATCAACATACAAAAATCAGTTGCATTTCTATACGCTAACAACGAAGTAGCAGAAAGAGAAATTAAGAATATCATCCCATTTACAATTGTAACAAAAAGAATAAAATACCTAGGAATAAACTTAACCAAAGAGGTGAAAGAGCTGTACATGGAAAACTATAAAACATTTCTGAAAGAAATTGAAGAAGACACAAAGAAATGGAAAGATATTCCGTGCTCTTGGATTGGAAGAATTAACATAGTTAAGATGTCCATACTTCTAAAGCAATCTATAGATTCAATGCAATCCCTATCAAAGTTCCAACAACATTTTTCACAGAAATAGAACAAAGAATCCTAAAATTTATATGGAACAACAAAAGACCCCAAATAGCTAAAGGAATCCTGAGAACAAAGAATAAAGCTGGAGGTATCACACTCCCTGATTTCAAAATATACTACAAAGCTATAGTAACCAAAACAGCATGGTACTGGCACAAAAACAGACACACAGATCAATGGAATAGAATCGAAAGCCCAGAAATAAACCCACACATCCAGGGACAGCTAATCTTTGACAAAGGAGCCAAGAACATACAATGGAGAAAAGAAAGTCTCTTCAACAAATGGTGTTGGGAAAACTGGATAGCCACATGCAAAAAAATGAAAGTAGACCTTTACCTTACACGATACACAAAAATTAACTAAAATTGGGTTAAAGACTTGAATGTAAGACCTGAAACTATGAAACTTCTAGAAGAAAACATAGGCAGTATGCTCTTCGACATCGGTCTTAACAACATATTTTCAAGCACCATGTCTGACCGGGCAAGAGAAACAATAGAAAAAATAAACAAATGGGACTACATCAAACTAAAAAGCTTCTGCACAGCAAAGGAAACCATCAACAAGAGGAAAAGACAACCTAACAATTGGGAGAAGATATTTGCAAACCATATATCTGATAAGGGCTTAATCTCCAAAATATATAAAGAACTCATTCACCTCAACAACAAAAAAACTAACAACCCAATTAAAAAATGGGCAAAAGACCTGAATAGACATTTCTCCAAAGAAGATATACAGATGGCCAACAGACACATGAAAAGATGTTCAAAATCATTAACTATCAAGGAAATGCAAATCAAAACTACAATGAGCTATCACCTCACGCCCATCAGAACGGCTATAATTAACAAGACAGGAAACAACATGCATTGGAGAGGATGTGGAGAGAAGGGAACTCTCATACACTGCTGGTGGGAGTGCAAACTGCTGCAGCCACTATGGAAAACAGTATGGAGATTCCTCAAAAAATCAAGGATAGAACTACCATATGACCCAGCTATTCCACTGTTGGGTATTTATCCAAAGAACTTGAAAACACCAATGCATAAAGATACATGCACCCCTGTGTTCACTGCAGCGTTATTCATAATAGCCAAGACTTGGAAGCAACCTAAGTGCCCATCAAGGGACGAATGGATAAAGAAGCTGTGGTATATATACACAATGGAATACTACTCAGCCATAAGAAACGATGAAATCCAGCCATTTGTGACAACATGGATGGACATTGAGGGTATTATGCAAAGTGAAATAAGTCAGAGGGAGAAGGTCAAATACCGTATGATTTCCTTCATTAAGTAGTAGATAATAACAACAATAAACAAATACATAGAGACAGAGTTTGGATTGGTGGTTACCAGAGGGGAAGGGGGGAGGGAGGAGGGTGAAAGGGATAATTTGGCACATGTGTGTGGTGATGGGTTGTAGTTAGTATTTGGGTGGTGAACATGATGTAATCTATGCAGAAATAGAAGTATAATGATGTACACCTGAAACTTAATACAATGTTATAAACCAATGTTACTGCAATAAACAAAAAATTAAAAAAAAAATAAAGTCGATTACAAATTTTCAGCTAGAGTTATCAAAACTGAAAAAAAGAAAAAAAGAATATTCACCACCAATTCCCAATAAAACGAACAAATCTTAACAAGTGTCACAAGAAAAAATTAGGCAAACCAGTAACAAATAGAAAAATGAAACTTTGAAAAATGATAACATTTATAATTGCATCAAAAAATCAAATTAGGAATAAGTCTAACAAAATGTGTATAACTTCTATGCTAACAATTTCAAAATATTAGGAAAAATTAAGAGTTTCATGGACTGAAAGACTCAATATTGTGAAGATGTTGATCTTGTCCAAATTGACCAGGGTTAGGGTTAGAATCATGAGGATTTGGAGCAACCAGAATTCTCATACGCTGAGGGTGGGAGTGTAAAATTGTACAATCACTTTGGGAAACCACAGTATCTGAACATAAACATCCCACACAGCTCAGCAATTCCACTTCCAGGTACACATCCAACAGAAATGAGGATACGGAATTACCAAAACACACATGCTAGAATATTCATAGCAGGATTATTCCTAACACGTAAAAATCTGGAAAGAACCCAAATATTCATCACCAGTAGCATGGATAAACACCATGTCCATGTAATGGAATACTAACATCAACAAGAATGAACTAACTACAACTCTATGCAATGATATGGGTAAATCTCAGCCTAACACTGATGGAAAAGAGCCAAATACAAAAAAAAAAAAAAAGTATATACCGTGTGATTCCACACACAATAAGCTCAAAAAAAGGCAGAATTAATCCACAAGGTTAGAAGTCAGGAGACTGGTTACCCGTGAGAGGAGAAGGGCAGTGAGTGAAAGGGGCACACAGCGGTTTCTGCAGCAACGTTCTATTTCTTGATGTGTGTGCTGACTACACTTATTTGTGTGCTTTTCTGTATATGTGTGATACTTAAAAAATGTTTTCATAAAAATGAAAAGAACTTTTTGCTTCAACAACAACAAAAAAAGACAATGGGAAAAGAAGAAACAAAACAAATACATTATTGTGTACATGGTAAATCCCAAAAAAATTCTATTGATAAATGATGAAAATAAGTAAGAAAATTCAGTGATATTGCTAGGTACAAAATCAATATACAAAAATCAATTGCAAAATTCTGTCTCCCAGAAACGACAGTTAGGAAATAAATATGCTATTCATGATACTATAAAATAATATGATGTACCTGGGAATAAAGCTAGAAAAAGATGTACGCAATGGAGAAAATTCTAAATTTTTTGAGTGACATCAAAGAAGACATCAATAAATGAAAGAAATACACCGTATCCTTGGATTAGAAGACTCAATATTATAGAAATGTCAATTCTCTAAAACTGATCTGGAGTTTTAGTAGAATACAAACACAATCACAGGTTTGTGTGTGTGTAACTTAAAAAGAGTTTCTAAAATTTATACAGACGTGAAATAGATAAGAATTCTTGAAGAAAAAAGAAGAAAGTGGGAAAACATTGTATTGGATATTAAGACTCATAAAGTTACAGTAATTAACACAGTGTGATATTGGTACCAATGGAACTGATGTTTTAAAAAATTCTCACAAATGTAGGAAAAGATTGATTATTCTATAGCCATAGTAACAAGTAGTCACCTGAACCAGTTATTATGCCTCATTGCCCAGAGAGATAGTTTGTTCTGACAGAATGTACTTTTTCTGGGAGCAGAAAACTATATCTAGAAGGGAATTACCCAGTGAATTAGTAGAGTGTTAAGTTGCTACTCACTGTAGAAATATCAAAACATGAAACAAAACAAAAATCAGTGAAACAGTCATTGTCCTAAACATTCCTGAGCTCATGAAATATCTGTTTCACTAATTGCTACTTCTAATTCTTAGTACTTGGCTGCAATATGCACAATTGTAATATGTTACAAGTCTTATTTAGTACTTCCTCTAATGGGCTTTGTTCTTCATCTGTAAAGTGAGAATATGGGACTAAGTTTTCTGCGAGGCCTCTTTGGTTCTGAACTGATAGGGCTATGTTATTTATTGAAACCTCCTATTCCCAACAATCACTCTTTCCCATTTTACCTTCCAAAATGTATATCCCCATCTAACATGTGTGAGCCTCTTTATAGACTGTAACCATTTTGAATTTTACTATCCTCCTATGAGGTAGACACAAGCGGTCACTATTTTTCAATTGAAAAGAACTGTTGCCCAGGGAGATCAAGTGAATTGCCTCTGGTAATTTTTTGGAGCAGACATGTATTTAGTAAGCAGCACAGACAATACTCAGCTTAGAAATTCTGAGTCTGCATTCTGGGACTTGATATCCTCCTATATGATTGTTCTCAGAGAATCTTCACATCCTTCCTGCATACCAGGAACACAATCATCAAGGAAAGGCATCAACGGCGTCGCTGTGATGGTGGGAGAAGTCCCAGAGCAGAGCTCTGCGTGGAAATCCGGTTGACTTCAGAAATGACCCAATAACTATAAAACTAAGCGGAAACATCTTTTCACTATGGTTTACTCAATTTCATCAAGCCTTTTACAGACTTCTCACAGTTAGCCTCTCTCCATATGGACAAAGTAACTGTAAATGAAGCTCAGGGCATAAATATTATTAGTCTTATATCTTCTGTGATAGCCTTTCTTTAATTAACAATTATCCCTGTGGAGTCTGTCTCTACTTGAAATTTTCTGCAGTTAATTTGCTCTTGTATGAGGATGTGTGTGTGTGTGTGTGCATGAGCACACATACTTTACCAGGAAAAGGGAAATGTGTTCATTTGACTCATAACTGGAAGAGTCATTAGCGATCATCACATTGAGTTCTTGTTATTGGTTTATGTCTGTTTCCCACACCGATCCTTGAAACAGAGATTGCAATCCTTGAAACAGAGACCACAGTCTCCTCCATCTCTATAACATCAACTCTAAGCGTATGACTTGGCATTTGGTAGGTTCCAGCAAATGGTGGTTAAATAACAAAAGACATGAATTATCCAGTCTAATTTTCTCATTTTATAAATGAGAAAAATGAGTTCCTAGAAGACGACAAGCCAAAGTTCACACAACTAGTTAGTAGCAAAGCCATGTATAGAATTTAGGTTTTGACTCTTACAGTGCACTTTTTAATAGTCCAGGGCACCTTACCATTTTCAAATTGTACAAGAAGTGTTTCTCTAAAACACCATCTCCTATAAGGGTGAGGTTAACTGAACATAGTTAAATTAAGGTGTGAGACACACTGGATGCCCTCAGTCTGGAACAAAATAACCACCTCATTCAAGATTAGCCACTGTGGAAGGGACGGGACAGGTCTGTAAGACGCACTAAAGACTAATTATGCATTGCTGTTTACCCTTACACTGAGATTAAAACTAAACTGTGGTTTCAGTGCTACTTTGAAAGGTAGGTGGCTGTATCAAAGAAAAATAAAGCCCCTACCCAATAAAGCCCCGACTCAATTATAAAAGAAATGTGTTAGACCGACAAAAACTTATATTTCTGTACTGCTTTATACTTTATGCAAAATACTCTCACTTCCATCTATTAACTTCTCTGATCTTCTCAAACAACCTGTGGATAGGCAGCTATTAACAGCCCCCATTTAAAGGTGAGGAACTTGAAATTGAAAAAAATAAATAAACAATAGCCTTACCTTAAGCTCTTATAAATAGTAAGTCGTTCTCTAACTTTAGAATCGAACATTACATCTGGTTCTATCACTACCTGGTTGTACGACTTTGGGTGAGTTCTTTCTCAGCTCAGACTCAGTTTCCTTTCCTTGTCTGTATGGTGATACTCAACTGTGAAGATTAAAAGATAGTTGCGTGAAATGTATAGAGTCTGCGTAATAAATGATAGATATCGTGTCCTCTAGTTTGTGTCCTAAGTGTTGTGTGAGGTTGTATTGTTATTAATAATGTTTGAAAGAATCCTTTACGTTCATCAGAAGAAAGATGTCATTTTATCAAGTGGCAGTATTATTTGAGTTGGAATTCTCACAAGTACCTTCTGTTAGGACCATTGTTTTTATTGAAAATAAGTACATTGTGGGGGTAGAAATTGTGAGGGTGAGGAGAAGATTACTGGTGGCCCAGATGATAAGACTACACATTTGCATAGGAACAGCTGAAATCAGTTGCAAAGTTAAAGCAAACCCGTAAGGAAGAAAAATGATGTTTGTTACAGTAGCACTGAACTTACTGCTTTTTTCATAACGCAGTTCCAAAACCGAGCTCTATCAGCAAATAAGCAAAGAGGACAAGGGGATTTGCTAACATTTCATTCATAGCGTTAGATTGGTCATAGTGACTAACTTAAGCCACACAAGAAAATAACGTCATGGATGCCTCCTTTTCCTGTTTCCCCATCCTGGGATAAAGGTCATTCATTTGGACACATCTTGGTTCACCCACTTGTCAGATACGTAATTTTGGTTGAGCTTATAAATATTTCAGAAAGCATTTCCTCATTTGTAAAACAGGGACTAGTACTTTAAACTTAGAGTCTTGTTTTGAGAATTAAATACAACAAGATGTGTAAAAGTGCCCAGAACTGTGCCTTGTATACAATGGTTTCTCCAAAAACGTTTCCTAAAAGTTGTGTGGCTGTCTGTCCTTAAATTTTATAGCAATGCCAGATCTTTGGATACTCTTGTTCACTTTTTAATATAAATATGGAAAATATATTTATAGTCTTTTAATTTCTAGACATTAATAAAAATATATTTTAAAAGAAAATCACTCATATTACACATCATAACAAACAATAGGATATTATAATAATATATTTATATATTATATTATCAATAATAATATATAATAATATAATGTTATATATTAAATAAAATATTTTAATATATATTTTAATAATATCAAAATAGTAGGAGAATAAAACATTTAAAGTTATAAAATGTTGAAAAATAAGTTAAAATGAATGTTTCAGTACAAAATTTAATGAAAATATATGGAAAATTATGCAGAGCTGACTAATGAGATAAGCCAACTCGTTGGCTCTTAGTAAATGTCATAGAAAGCAGATAGTTTATTCCCAGATGCTGGGATCTGTGTTACCTAATTGTTGGAATAATGAATTTCTAAAATAAGGAAAAGACAAATATCTAAGAAATAAACTATGACAAGGATAAGTGCAAGTACTAAGCTGAATGACTAATCATGGATGATCAAAGACCTAAAGTTTATTTTATTTGTGCAAAACATTCTGCAGCAATAGCTGTAGTAGAGGACAAGTGAAATGGCTTGGAGCCCTGCGTAACCTAGAGCAAGTACCAACCCCTGACTCAGTCTTTTTGTTGTCATTTTTTGGGTTTTTTTGGTGTGGTTTGTTTTGTTTTTATGAGTAAGATAGAGCTAGTAATACCAACCCTACCAAGTTTTTGTTGAGCTTGAAATAATATGTGTGAATAAGGTTTGCAAACTGTAAAGTAGAATACAAAAATAATTGTCTTCCCCTCACAGTAACTTTTAATCGAGTTCCACATCTTGTGAATCTTCATACCACTAGAATTTAACATATTTTCTCACTCTTCATAGATACTCACCAAACATTTGTGAAATAAGAAGACCGAGTAGTGTCCAAGTTTATTTTATTAAGTGCTGCTACCTCAGATTATCTTTGCAGCTCCAAGTCTATACCCTTTTGCAACTCCACTTGAGCTACAAGGAAGGAAAAATTCTTCAAAGTCAAGTTTGCTCCCATTTCCCTTCCTGAAACCCTCCTTGACCATTGATAACAAGAAACATTATCTTTCTGTTTCAAAATATGTTGACACTTGCTTATATAATTCCTTTAAAAACTGCCTCTTTACCATTTCATGTATAAGCCTATCATTTATCTAACTAGACTGTAAATTCCTGGAGGTTAGGCTTAGATGTCAAATGTGTTTGTACCTTCCATAGAGCTTTCCTTGCCCATATTTAATAAATAAATTGATATTTATGACATTAAAGATCTGGGACTTGTCTCCCTCCCAATCTGAATCAAAAGATACAAGGCACCAGTAACCAATAGTCCTTGTGTCTCTGTAATGGAAGACCAATCCTCTTGTTAGATACTTCACTACTTGCTAACCTTTTCAAAAAGTTCTACTTCTTAATGATCGAGATTTTCTTCTTCAATTCATATTCCCTATAGAAACTAGCACAGTTCCTGGCTTGTCCAGTTTCAGTAAATATTTGAGGAATGACAACGTGACAGGGCAAAAATTACTAACGTTCAATTCTTCACCCTGAAGTCCACCTTCCCCTTTTACTCTCTTCTAAAGAGTAGAGATTCCTCTTGCAGAGAAGGAGATTAAGTTGATCTACATAATAAAAGGTCTAAAAGAATGGTATCACAGTAGTTGCAAGATTAAGGAGAGTGGCTAAAATTTTGTTAAGTATTGCTGTGGATTGGTTATTTGGGGCCCTTTTAAAGTCTATATATGGATAAAAGTAAAGAATGAAATTCCTCTAATTACTTTCACCTGTTGAACTATGCTGGTTGAACTTGACATGGCTCATGTACTGATCCACATGGGTCTCTGGTTGCTTTAGGACTGTAATTAAAGGGATGAGTGAAACTATGGATCAATTAAAGTCTGAGAGAGTCGTGGGGCAGATTGTTTAATAAGCAGGAATTTTGGCAAAGGTTAACTGTGGGCTGTGATGAGCCCAGAGAACTGGCAGTTGTAGTTTCAGTTCTTCGCTTTTTCACTCTCCCTAAGCTTCCCAAACCTCCCACAGTCCAGTCTTGTATCTGTTGGCTAAATTTGAGAATCCAGATTCAGTATCATATCTCACAAGGTAGAAAGAGAACTCATTCTAAGAAAATCAATATGAATATGCACCACAGAAGAAGATTTTGTACAAGATACTTATCACATGTTATATATAGTAACCAAGAAATAGACTCTAATGTCCAACAGTGTAGAACTAAATAAATTTTGTTGTAGCTCTATAATGTAGTGCTATGTGACCAAATAATTATGCTGTGAAAGAAAATTTACCAGCATGAAAAAATAATTTTCATAACAAAATTTCCAAAATGTTTACAGTGAGCATATTACTTTTGTGTCCAGGAAAAAAACACACATGAACATATTTTTAAATGGAAAGGGGAAGGCGTTGCACACTTACTTCTAAGGATCTACTGTTGAGAACTCAGTATTGAAGAAAAGTGCATGTTAATTGAAACTAAATCCATAGACTCTCTCTGGTAACATCCTATTTACTACCCCCAAAAAGAAAAAATCCTTGCCTAGGGCCAGGAGAAAGAGGAGAGGTGAAAAGAGGGAGAGAGGAGATTGAAGACCGCTCATATGTCCTGTTAAATGGAATCTGCCTGAGCATGCTGTGCTTAAGCTGCCAAACGTCTTTTCTCCAAGAAATATTGAGGAGCTGCTGCTATGGCTGATGAAATCAACCTGACTAGTTTTTTTTTTTTTTGTCTGCCTTCCTCCTCCGCCTCCAGTGCATTGTGCAAGAGAAAGCTTAAACCATCTTCCTGTCAGGTGGAAGGAGAGGATAAGCACCAGGTGGCCATGCTCCTGGTCCTTTGGCTCAGGGTGCAGCTGCTGGGGTAGAAGCCCAGGCCCTGGCCCAGGGCACACACTGTCCCGCTGCTGAGAGCTGGCTAGGCACAGTGTGCTCACTTCATGTCCAAAAGCCGGAGTTTTAGAGATGAGGAGGCAGATTCTTGTGCTCTGGGGTTGAATGACTATTAGGAATGCATGGAGCATTCCATAATTATTTTACAAGAAGAATTTTACCTGGCAAGTTCAAGTCAGAGACCCTTTAGTGATTATAACAAAAGCTGGGACGTGGGGAAGAGCTATGGACTGGCAGAAATTTACATCAATTCAATTGTCCATTGACTGAGTATTTAATAAGGCAGGGTACCTTCTAGGTTCTATGAGATAAACAAGTGAGTTCGAAGGGCTCTGTCCTCTAGGACCTTCCAGTTCTTGCTTGGGACACAGACATATGAACAGCTGTGACTCATGATTTGACAAAGGTGAAGGGAGACCATGTGGTGATCTTTGGAGATCCAATCAGTCACCCATTGCTCCAAGATCAATACTACTTAAATATAGACACTGGCCGTCTGCATTCTTGTGCAGTTAAGTCAGTAAAAAGATAGCTAGGAGAATAGCAGTAGATATAGGATACACTAGATATCAGGATAAATGGTTCCAATACTGGTTCAGCTGCTGACTAAAATTTGAGGTTTGGGGTAAGCTACTCCCTTGCACCGAATTTCATTTTTTCTTAAGCTCTACGCAGTTCTAGCATTTTCTGATTGTCATAAAAACAGCATTTCTGTGAGAGTCAGTGAAGGTTAGCCATGTTATAACTGTATCCTCCCAGCTGAAATCATAGAATAAATCAGAAATAAAAGACCATGATGGCCCTGGATTTCTTTCCTCTCTTTCTTGTTCCTTATCTTTTTGATTCCTCACCGTAACCTGATTCAATTTAAGCTGTATTGTGCTCTTAGCTGTGTCAAGTTCCCCAGGGATGCCCACTGACATGCAACCCGGAATAACAAAACAAATTCTGGAAGCGTGCTCCCATGAGTAAGCCAGGAACTCAAAAGTTGGTTTGACAAAGCTATTTGCCCATTGATCCTCTGACCATTTTCTCTCTGCTCGACTGTGTGCCACTTACGTTCTGGTCCAGCCCAGTTCACTTTCATGCACCATGGACCATGCTGGTGAGTGAAGTGCAGACCTTGCCTTCTGGTTACTGAAAGTCTAGCAGAAGAACAATGCCAGATAAGTACACAAACGACCAAGCTGTGAGGCAGAATAAGATTAGTGACCTTTCTTATAAGGAAAAAGGCAGAAAGATTGTGGAATTCAGAAAATGAAGCACACACATCTGGCCTGAGAAAAGTATAGTGGAAGAGGGGCCATTCAAGCTGCATCTTGGAGAATGGAATCATGTTTTGATAAAAATGGCGTGGAGCAATAGGGCAGGGCATACTGAATAACAGCAATGTTACAAAAGCATATGCATGAAGGAGGCATGCATGGAGAATAGGGCACAGTTCACTTAGTGGCAGGACTAACAGCTAGAATAACTGATCGTGCCAGATGGTGAAAGGCCTTGGACACCAGCGTTAAGAAAATGGCCTATGTGGTAGGCAATAGAGAGCCTCTGAGTGTTT
Source organism: Ceratotherium simum simum (assembly GCF_057802395.1). Classification (NCBI taxonomy): domain Eukaryota; kingdom Metazoa; phylum Chordata; class Mammalia; order Perissodactyla; family Rhinocerotidae; genus Ceratotherium; species Ceratotherium simum. The sequence goes on along the minus strand of NC_141914.1, from coordinate 34,184,565 downwards.
CTGATTAGAGATGTAGCATGATTAAGAAGGAGCATGTGCGTGGTAAAATAGCTCAGAATAATACTTTAAAAATTTAGGTATTTGTCTAAGTAAGCAATGACGAGGCCTAAGTATCACAGGGGTAGATATTGAAGGGGAAAATCTGTTGGATTCAGCCACTGATTAGCAGTAGAAGTCCAGGAAAAGAAATCAGAGCTGCACTGGAAGTTTTGAGCCAAGTTAACAAGGCAGCTATCAAAAGAGACAGGAAGGTCAGGAAGAGGTTCTGTTAGGATGGAAGGCAATAAAGGCGGAGTGGATCACATTGAACTCCAAAGACACAATGCAGATGTCAAAAAGTAGGTTAGGAGCTGAAACGTCAGTCCAGGTTAGAATGTCTGAGTTGGTAATCATCTCTGTTAGGTGGTGATTGAAGCCATAAGTGTGCATGAGAGGTAGGCTGTGAAGACTGAGTAAAGAAGAAAGAAGAAAAAAGGCTCTTCTGCCTGAAGACTTTCTTGAGCTTGGCTTGGTGGGTCTGGCCAGCATATGTAGAAGCACCAATTTGTGGGTTCCTGGGATACATTCATACCAGTGACTAGTCCATTCCAAAGCCCCAACAGTTGGTCTGGATCAGAATGTGACCACAGGAATCTGGTCTAGGCGAGCGTACGCTCTAGAGGTCAGCCCTGCTTCAGAGACGGCGTGGAGTGGAGGACTCCTCGGCTTGCCTTGCCCTCTCTTCAGTATAGCCAAGTCCTAACTACAGAATTGTAATTTTGAAACCAGCTACATGTATATGTTTATTAGAGAATAATGCATTTACAAATGCTTTGTAAATTATAAATGATTATACCATTAATATTATTGTTGCTGATAGTATAAAGAGTAACCATAATTAAATTGAGCGATCATTCAAAATAAATGATGTCTTGGCAATAAACCTATTCAGCTCTCTTGTTTGACAGTCGGAGACTGAGACTCAGAGAGGGGAAGAGCTTGCCTGCGGTCTTGCAGAGCCAGAAGTAGAGCTCAGACCTCGGGGCTTCCAGTCAATCCTCTTTCCTTTTTTTTTTTTTTTTTAATCCAACTTAATTCCTCTCCCCACTCTTGCTTTTTTGCAATCTATTTAACACAATGCAATATTTAGTAGAAAAAGGTCTCATTCCTTCTCTTTCACTTTTAATTCCACGTTTGAGGGTGTTTTGGAAAAGTTGCCAGCAAGTTGGGAAATGGCGAAGAGCTTAAGCAATAGCAGAAATTTCAATTTAATTCAAGTGAACTTGATTGAGTATTTAACGCAGTCCAGTTTTCCCTAGGTGCTGTGGATGATGAGGCGAGTCAGAGGGGCTCTGCCCTCTAGCGCCTCACAGTCCCGGTCTGGGAGACAGACATGTAGACAGCTAATGCAAAGCTGATTGAGATAAGAACTACCCCAGAAAAATAAACAAGTTTAATATTTTTGGTTTTGCTCACTTCCGAATGGATAGAAAACTGGAGGCTCTGATGTTTGGCACCTTCCGTGACACGCTAGGAGAGCAAAGAGGTAATCTTAAAGCAGGCCATTTTTCCAAAGTGCCAGGCATTCTAGGATCCTTTATTTTAAA